>NW_015623507.1:82444-83659 GCF_001515625.1 Sinocyclocheilus rhinocerous | reverse complement strand
GCCAAGACGTTCATGGATTAAATATCTCTTAAAATGCATACAGCTGTTGCAAAAACATTTATTTCCAAGAGCATTTATGAATATTTTATGCTAAATAATATAATATAAATAATATAAAATACAATACAGAATAAATATTATTATAAAATTATTATTCTTAGCATTGAGTAAAATGGCTTTTAAAAAAAAAGTATAACATAAAACTAAATAAATATATTTTGTTAATAAATTCCATTATAATAAATCATATAAAACAACAATAAATATGTTAATATATTAATAACAAACATTATTTTACTATTATTTTAGCATGGAGTAAAATGGCTAAAAAAAGTATAAATATTAATAGATAATAATAACAGCAACAACGTTAAAAGGACAGAAAAAAATACTTTTTTGACTGAACTGAAAGTTTTAGTGCATACATCTTTATCAGTAACTAATCAAACATTTAACATCATATCTAAACAGCTGGCTGGATATCCAAGGTTGGAGAAATCAGTCAGCTTCGACATCAAGCCACGTCGAACACGTTCATGACTACGAATACATATTCTGTGAGGTTTACATAGCAACATAAATTCACCTTGTAGTATCGGAAGAAGTCTCTCTCTACGAGTTTGCGAATGTGAGGATAAATTTTGAAGTTGTTGAAGACGTCAATGCTCTCGATGTCACAGAAACAGTCGTCCAAGACCCCTGTTAACTGCAGAAAACAGAGCAGATAAACAGTTATCACACTTTTATAAAAGCCC
The DNA here is from genome assembly GCF_001515625.1 of Sinocyclocheilus rhinocerous. NCBI lineage: Eukaryota > Metazoa > Chordata > Actinopteri > Cypriniformes > Cyprinidae > Sinocyclocheilus > Sinocyclocheilus rhinocerous. The sequence goes on along the minus strand of NW_015623507.1, from coordinate 82,904 downwards.
CAAAAACAGTTATATCTCCATTTTCCATCCGTTTAGTTTCTCATGTGAAATAAACCGTATGTTGCTTTATTACTGATCAGGTGTTTGAAACTGACCTCAAATTAATAATTAAAGCTGATCAAATCAGCACAAGCCTGTAAAGCCTATACGTAATTAAATGAAATAATAAATAACTTTTAAAAAAATTATTACAATTAAAAAATTACTTTAAAATAACTTAAAAGCAGCAACAAAAATAAATAAAAATGTAAATACATTTTATTTTATTTTATTTTTAAATACAGACAAAACCAAGCAGCTAAATAAATAAATACAAATAATAAATTACTTTTAAATAACTTCAAACTTAAAAACAAAAATATGTTAATTTATTTATATACATGTTAATTTGTTATTTAATTAATGAATTTATTTATTTATTTATATGTTAAATATATTAATTTATTTTTTAAATACAGAA
>NW_015623507.1:71329-82065 GCF_001515625.1 Sinocyclocheilus rhinocerous | reverse complement strand
ATATACATATACATATATATATATATATATATATATATATAACTACTTCAACTACTTCATTTGGTAGTTATAAATAGCACACACACGACTTCTGACCTGCTTTGAATGTAAAAGTCCAAAAAGTCCCAAAGCAAACAGAGACGCCTCCCAAAAACTGCATCTGTTTCCAGACATCCCTTTACAAACGCAAACCCTGCTTTAAGTTAAAGTGTTGAGCGGTTTCTAGCAGCTGTCATCCCTGATGCAGGACTGGATCGGAGAGTTAAAGCTCCTCTGGGATCACAACCCGCTTGAGATGAGCTGTCAAAACTTTACCAACTACCGCGTGGAAATACAGCCGCGTCGCTCCGCCTCCAAACAAAGATACGTCACACGCGACGCGCTGTAGTTCTTCACTGGCGCGCATAGCGCTGTAGCCAACGGCGGAGGGAAAGATTCAAGACTACAAAACCCATAATCCCGCTGACGTCAGCGCATCAAGCGGACCAATGGGACAACAACACGCTGAATAACAGACGGTTTTCTTTCCTGCGTATTTTAAATTTCTGTCCATTTATACCGTATACTTTCTTTCCTTTATTATTCGTTTAAATTAAGTAAACTGAACCTTTTTAATTATATGTTCTATATTAATATGTGCTTCATGGTGTCAAATTATTTTAAACTTGAATATAACGCTTATAATAAAAACAAATGCATAAAATGTGAAGAAAAAAACCCAAATACGAATAAGTACAAATTAGTAATTAAATAAGTGCAAATAAGTAATTAAATAAACGTGAAACATGTGAAGAAAACAAATATCCGAGCCTAAAATGTTTCGGATACATATCAAAATATTTTTTTCTCTACATATTAACTGGCCAGGATCACTGACAGCCACACAGACAGTGCAAAATAAATGCTTTAAAACAAAATACGGACAAGAACACGCGATATTTAGCAACGTAAACATGTAGAGTTTCAACAGAAAAACACTAAACGGCGCGGAAAACCGCAACGGACTGCGGACGTGCTGACGTCACATTCGCGCGACAGTAGAACATGCCAGAAATACTATGGCAACTGTGTCAAAAGCAGAAATATTAACACAACATAATGTGTTTTTAGCCATAGCATCAAATAAACTTACATGACACAAGCAGCTTTGGTCCTGGCTGTCCGGAGTATCTCCGTAAACAGGCTCCTTCTGTGGGCTTTTGCTCTTGGCGTTGTTTTGAAACCATCCCCAGCCGAAATGACCGCAGAATAAACTCAGGAGTAAAACCAGCAGTCCGCGGGTTTGTGTTGCGTTTAACATGGCTCACGCAAAACCCGTTTCCAAAAGCCCAAAACATACACAGACGACGAAACCACTCAAACTGCCCGTTTAGAGGAAACGGCAGAACTCCCTCATGAATATTTTGAATGATAATTACACGCTACACATCAATTATAAAGATGAGCGACGTCGCGTTTGCTGTCGGGAAACAAAAACGCTAGAAATGCTCAAAATTGTGGCCAAACATCGACACCGGAAAACGCTACAGAGTGGGGGCGTGGCTAAGCGCGCGGGGTGTTGAAGTGGGCGGTGCTTATACGAAGGCGTCAGATGATAGACAGTTGTTTGCTCCTCCCCCGTCTTTCACTTTTTGATTTTTTAAGGGCACACTTTTACTCAGTGTAGCTTGAGAATTGCACTCAGTGTAGATTATGATTAAAACACTAAATAAATAACATCAGTGGAAATGAATGCATCGTTGCAGCGTCAGCAACTGAATGAGCATACACAAAAAAGGTCACAAATTATAAATTGAACCATAAAAAATGACCATTAACTTGGAAATAGCTGACTATAGTTCGCTAAAAAAAAGTTCGCTTTTTTATTTTTAATGTGACCAACCTTCACTCCTAGAAACCTTGTCATGGTTTTAAAATATGGATTTAAAATAAGATATTTAACTTCCAGAACCGGAAGTGAGGGGCGGAGTTATTGACAACGAGAGAGCACGGTGAGTAGTCTGTAATGTTTTTGTTATCATATGTTTAATAATTATCGTATATATTACGTTAAGCATTTATCTGCTAAGTACTTAATGTGTGCTTGGCTTTATTATCTTATATTGAAACTTGAATTTGTTGTCATACTTTATAGTATATAACTTTTTTCTGTGGATGTTTCGATTAATTTTCGGATGCATGCTGTAAATGGGCCTTGTGGTGAAGTTTTGAAGACGTTTATTATTCATAAGAATAAATAGTTTGCTTTAATTCCCTCTGTTATATGCATTGTTTGTGTGTTAATATTACCTTGTAGTTGAGTTATTTTAATCCCATTTGTCATCACTAAGATAATTGTGTGTGTCTTCATCTCTTGTAGAGACATATAAGGATTCAGAGGTGACACATTACCTAACATTAAGTGTTACAGCAATCACCAGCAGTTTTCTGCTTGACCAGCATGTTTAAGCCAGCCAAACTGGTCAAATTAATAAGTCATCTTCAAATCCACTTCAACATGCAGTTGTCTGTGGAGGTATGAATATCTTGAGTTGTTTGTTTAATGTACTCACAATTTATTATTGCATAATAGTTTACCTGTGTACTTATTTATTTATTTTAGGCTATACTATACATCTTTGCAACCAGTTATTGGTGTGATTATTTAGTTGTTAAATTAGGAACAAGGAATGTTTTTTTTGTGCTATTTACAGGGAGAATATTCTTATTTGTTGTTGTTTTCCAGTACATCTTGTCTTGGGAGCACCCTTTGATTTTACATCTGTAAGTAGTTATCAGTTAAAGTAATTGACCTTTATGATGTTGCAGCAGTTGATATTTTAAAGATTTCTCTATGTGTGTGTCCTCCAGTGTGACATTCCCATCATACGGAGATGGTGGACTCCAGATGGTTTTCTCTGAAAGGTACTGGACATTTCCTCCAGCACAGCATTACATTAGCACCCCCTTCTGACCAATTTGAAATTAACCAAGATACGTGTCTATTACAGTGCTGACACCCTACAAGAGGCCCTTCCAATTGGATAACAGGCTACGCTTGTGAGGTATGTCTAAAATCTATCTATCTATCTATCTATCTATCTATCCATCTATCCATCCATCTATCCATCCATCCATCTATTCATTCATCCATCCATCTGTCATATAAATGTTATACCTTTCTATTTGTTTCAGTGAGAAAAGTTGACTCTTTCATTGACTTATTAAGAGTCAGACCTGTTTAGAGCGAAGCTTCTGCATCTGTATAATTACACAAATAACTGTATAGGTCTACAACTAAATTACACAAGATGTATATAATGTTTATAAAATGCTTAATATGTCATTATAAAATGCATACATACATAAAGTATGACGTATCGTGTAATAAAAGCAAATTACCCCTTAAAAACCGTAAGGTGGCGCTACTCTATTAAAAAATGTAAGCTCCGCCCCTCACTTCCGGTTCTGTGGCTGCGGGTCTGCAGCTGGATACTATTGTCTCTGAGAGATTCTGCAGTCTGAGGGGTTTTAAAGGCTTTAGCCTGAATCACCTGAAGAGGGCGAGAAAGATTGAGAGAGAGAGAGAGATTTAATTTTGAAAAAAAAAAAATTTAATCTGCACACCAAACAGTACTTTTTTATTCATAATGTCTTAAATTTTATATTGTATATTGTTTTTATTTTTTATTTAATATTATTTAATTAATTTAATTAATAATATTTATATTAATTAATTATTAATATTAATTAATAATAATATTAATATTATTTAATTTATTATTAAATTATATTTCATTGTTATTTGCTATACCGTATCACTATTATTACTGTTTTTTAAATACTGTATCTAAACACAAGCATGCGAATGATGTACTTTAAACTCAACTGAACTGAAATTGAGACAGAGAGCGCACAACAATAAAACAAAACAAAACATTGTTATCAAATGAGAAAGGCGTGTTAGAACTTTAAAGTAAGTTTTCACGTACATTGTGTCGTAATGTGGTTTGGCAGCATTCACAACCTTGAGAGAGTCGAGCTGGAATGTGATTCTGTGTTATGATAAACGTAGTACAGTATATGATATGAACATGTAGTCTCATGTTAGTAAGTATAAAATCCAAAAAGGATATTTAAACTCACGCTAATTTTAAGAAGGATATAAAAGGAAAGCTTTAGTTCCTGGTTAACTAAAAATGATTTAGCTGTATTTAAATCAAAAGTTGACTTTGAGTTGAAATAAGGCCTTTAACTGGACTATACCATACATTTTCTGGAACCCTTGACTATTGATAATGGATAGATAATGATCACACCATTTATCCTCACTAACCGTAATAATTAACATTTAACCGCACAGTCAGAATCACAGCTCACTGATTCAAAGAGTAAACAAATGATTGTCATACTGTATATCCATACTGTAGCTTTAAGGTCAAATTGATGAGGTTAAGTTCTATTAAGCTATGACTATAATAAAAAAACATCACCCATTCAACAGCTACTTGTTTTATTTTATTCCAGTCATATGCATTTTATGAAACACTGAAAAATATAAGTGACCTTTACACAACATTATCAGCCATGAGACTAGACAAACCTGATATTTAGGTTATAGATGTGAGTTTAAAGATTCAGTCTCGTTTCTGAGCGCAATAATGCCAAGCTGAAGGGAACTTGTGTTCATCCTGGGTGTCGGTCTGGCAGATTTGTACTATTTGTATACGATTTTATGTGATTTTATTTTATTTTTCTAGTTTGTACTGTACTGTACTTGTTGTTTTGGATAACAAAACAGGAACACATGCAAGAGCGATGAAACAAGGTAAAGTTTACAGACATCGTTTTTTTAAGACATCAAATTAACATTTGCTTTGAGTTGATACTAAATGCATTCTTTACTGTAAACAAAACAGTTTAGTCCTTTATTGTGTTGTGCTCTATATCTGCAGTTATACCATACATGTAAATGTATAGCCTACTGTAAAAAAGGTTTTTCCTTTGCGTTTTTTAAAAGTTTCACATATAGACGACAACGTTGTCAAACAATCCCCATTAACACAGAAAAAAGGTAAAATTATCGAAAATCATATATATAATGTATTTGCTACCGTATTTTTTACGGTAAAATTCCGGCAACCACAGCTGCCGTTTTTTCTACCGTAAATTTTACAGATTTTTTTTTACAGTGTATGCTTTAGTAAAATAATCACACGATCAACATTTTAAATGAAATTTGCAGTTTGACTTTTCAGTGTCCTTGTGTTGAGCTGCTGTTCTGGGATGGCAGAAATCTGACAAAGCCTCAGTGATAAACACAATATTAGATTATCACAATATAAAGTTGCATGTTCTTCTCGTTTTGTCACAGAGTTGAGAGCAGTTCTTATTGGAAGGCAACACTGTGGGAAAACATCGGTGATCAACACTATATTGGAAACCAGAACAGAAGCTGAAGGAGATGAGAATGTGAAGAGAGAGGGATTTATTGATGGCAGAAGAGTCAGTCTGGTTGAAACTCCTGGCTGGTGGAAAACCTTCAATCCAATAGATTTTTCCAACATCTCCAAACTGCAGCTGGTTCGCAGGATTTCTCTGGTTTCACCCGGACCTCATGCGGTTCTGATCGTGATTCGGGCCGATTCTGCATTTACTGACCCCGATGGGAGGTTTCTGGAGGAGCATTTGGAGCTGCTGGGTCCCAATGTCTGGACTCACACCCTCGTTATCTTCACAAGAGGAGATTTAATTCAACGAGAAGACATAGAGCAGCGTATTCAGGAGGAGGGGTCGGCGCTCAAGCGGCTTATTGAAAAATGTGAAAATAAATATCAAGTTTTTAATAATTCAAACCATCACGGCCGAACCCAAGTCGAAGAGCTGCTCAATAAAATCGAAGGAATTGTGAAGACGAGTAAAGGCATGCACTTTAACATTGACTTGGAAAAAGTAAAAGAAGTCAATGAGCAGTGGGAGGAAATTCAGACCAGAGCAAATTCTAGAAAATCCAGAGTACAGAAGGAACGGTCAATATTTAAAGAAAAAGGTAAGATAAAGGTACAGTTAAATTTGTGGTTGTTCGGTGAATTTTGGCAGGCGATATTCATTTATTTTTCTGTTTGTTGTTTGGATGAAAAAAAAAACATTTTAATATTTAAACTTTAATCTGGTCTGCCTCAACTGTCTAACAGAGCTAGTCAATGTCAAAATGTCCGAGATTGAAGAGGGCGGGGCTTTATTGTTCTTTTTACTGTGCTTTTCTTTTTCTGAATTCCAATGCAACGCTTCAGTTGTTAACATGGAAAGAGTGTGAGAAAATATTTAAGTGGACCAACTGAACATTTAATATTTGACAACGGTTTTACGATAGAAATGTTTAACGATCGAAATACACAAAATAATGATCTTTAAAATAGCATCATATGACCCCTTTAATATCCAATGAAGCAAACTACTTGACGGTTTTTCAAATTTTGCAGATTTGAATTAAAAAATATGAGATGAATCATTTGCGGGATTCATATAATTCAAATGTAATTTTAAATTTGCCATTTGTAGTTTTGGGTTTTCGACATGTTAATGGACAATTTTCCATGGTCTGTCTCTGTTATCTCTGGGAAACGAGGTTACGTTAGTAACCAGACTGTTCACTTTCAAAACGGTCTCTCAAATTACACTTACCACACTAGGTGAACAATTTATCCAGTAGCGCTGTGCTATAAGTGCAGAAGGAAAAGCTGTCCTGCGAGCACAGCCCTAGGGTGCCAGGGGTGAGGGTCCTAAGGGAACATGGGCAAGTAAGGGTATAAGTAACCAGGAACTGATGGGGCCCATGCCCTAAGGCCGGGGTCCCCAGAGAAATAGCCCTGATCACCAGCAGGGCTACAAGATGGCAAGGCAGACCAAATCCATGCCTAAAATGTCCAGGTTACGCATCAAAAATAGTGGAGTGTTCCTTTAAGACTGGTTTTGTGGTCCAGAGTCACATATGGATAAATGTGAATGGATGCATAAGCTATTTTAAAATAAAAATATTATTTGCAAGTAGATTACTTCTTGCAATCTTACTGTTCTTTTTTTTAATTCTCTTAAATACATTAAAGTCCTTTGATTTTTTAAATTCTTTTAAATAAAAAGACCATTACCAGTATATATCAGGTGTAAACAGGCTCATCTGCAGATCCTTTACATATCTCAACTGTCCTTTTATTTCAGCATATGTGCGTCGTCTTGAGGAGATCAGAGTTGTTGTGCTGGGATGGGTTCTTGGTGGAAAGAGTTCAGCTGGAAACACCATCTTGAACCGAGATGAATTTGCCATCGGAGGAAAAACCAGAGAATGTACGAGGAGGTTTGGAGATGTAGACGGAAGGAAAATGACTGTTTTGGACACTCCAGGCTGGTGGAAGTACTTCGCATCTGAACTCAACCCAGATTTCATTAGATCTGCGATCTTAGGAAGCGTTTCAGAGTGTAAGAAGTTCCCTCACGCCATGCTGCTCGTGATCCCAGCAGACACGTCATTTCAGGAAGAACAAAAGAGAATCACTGAGCAAAATATGTCTATCCTGGGAGACGACGTCTGGAGACACACAATAGTTCTGTTCACGTGGGGCGACAAGTTTAAAAACATCTCAATCGAGCAGCACATTGAGAGTGAAGGTGAAGCTCTTCAGTGGCTGATTGAGAAATGCAGGAGCAGATACCACGTCTTTGACAACACAGACAAGAACAATCGAGATCAAGTCTCAGAGCTGCTGCAGAAGATTGATGAGATGGCGGCAGAAAACAGTCTGTTTTGTCTCAAAACACGGAAAAACTGTGATGAGAAAAGCTGTCAGAAAACTGACAAACAGGAGGCTCTGAATATGGAGATCAGACTGAAGGACATCTGCCACTTTCTGGACGAGGGGTTTAAGAGAAAAGCTGAAGAGATAAGAAGGAAGATCGAAAAGTTATGCATGGATATCTTGGAAGTACATCTAAACCTTCAGGACTCTTGGAGTATGGATGATCCTATTGACTGTATGTTTTCACTCACTATTGTGTTGTCAGGTATAATTTGTAAATATATTTCTATGATTAACATTTTCATAATGATGTTTCAGTAGATCAAGATAAACCCCACAGACCATTAAAAGCGATCAGTGCACCTCAACAGGACAACAGTAAGTGGGATTTATTTATATATTTGTATCAGAACTGGATGCAAGCATATATATTTAAGTTGGCATATGCATAAAGGATCAGCAGTTGTATGAGGTGTCATGAATTAATCTGAGTGGGTTCAGACTCAAGGGTGGGGGGGGGTATTTTGCAAATGTCTGTTTTATGAGCATTAATATTATGACTTAATTTCTTTCAGTCCCTGAGCCGATTAAAACACTTCTGGTGAGAGAGTTCAGCAGATGGGAAAGTATCATCATAGATGGTGTTCAGGAAAGTTTCCAGGACATTAAATCATCATTTGGTAAGTCCTTCAACAAAGAGTTTGTGTTCCAAAGAGAAAAAGCACATTGAAGCGTATTTGTAAAACTAACATATATAAGACACATCTAAATATGCATTTGTAAATGTAATAAAAAAAATTAATAAATAATTTTTTTAATGATAAATGTAATTTGTTCTGTTCTCACATTTACATGGTCATTTTCAGAGCTCTCTCAGGCTGAGAAGAGGCAAAAGTCAGTGGATGCTGTTGAGAGATGGCTACAGAACTGCTACCATTATGTTCAACATACTATTGATAAAATACAAGCTCCAGAATCAGGGATCAGTACAAAGAGACTGAAGATACAATGATTACTTGATGATTTACAGTTTGTGTGTACATATATATATAAAATGCATGAACATAATTTAATTAGGATTTTAAATGCAATTTTATTATATTCGTTTTTTTTTTCAACTGCTTACACACATTTTCAAAATTTTGCCTCTTTTTTTTTTTTTCAAAACTTTACACACAAATCCAAAAACTGCACACACACAAAATGCAAAATGCCTCGCATCTCTTGCAAAATGAAGCACTGCATTCAAAATATCACAAACACATCTCAAAAGCAAACATTTGCAAACACCTTTGCCATAATATTAATTCCTGTTAGATTTTTGTGTGTTGCATAGAGAATTGTGTTGTGTTTTGCCAAAAGTGTTAAAAGTAAAGATTTAGTGTGTAAGCAGTTGAAAAAAACTTCACTTCACATGCATTATTACAAGTTGCAGCTGTATTTTAAATCTGAAATGTAAATCTATATGCAAATGGGAACAGTCCTTCTGGTGAGATTCAGTGATTTGCTTAAGAACAAATCTAGAGTTTACACTCATATTCTTTCTGCTGGTTTCTGAACATTGAGTCCACAAGCGAAGGCCAGTGTTTATAAATGGACCATGAAAAATAACCAAGTCTTTTAAAGTACAAGAAGGAAAGTCAAAATGAAGCAATAGCAGGCTGATCAAAGGTAGAGGAAACTCAATCAGTATGTTTCTTAAAAGAGAAACAGACATATAAGGATGTGATTAAATCAGTCCAATAAAGATGATTTTCTCAATATTTAGATTTGTTTGCACCCTCAGATTCCAGATTTTCAAATATTGTTCTATCCTAACAAACCATACATCAATGGAGAGCTTATTTATTCATCTTTCAGATGATGCATAAATCTCAATTTTGAAAAATTGACACTTAAGACTGTTTTTATGCTCCAGGGTCACAAATAGCCTCGATTATTTCATCTGAAATTCAAATTCGAATTTAAACCTGGAAATAAACTGAAGTTGGATGAAACAAAATGCTGTTGTTTAAAATGAGTAAGAAAAGCCATTAAAACATCTGCTTTGATATTACAGTAGATTTCTGTTTCTCTTAGGTCTATAGACATTTAAACACTAGCACATACATTTTCTAATGCTGCTTTAAAATTGAGGGTATTGTGAAAAATGTTAACATAATAGTGTAGATTTATACAGTTTTTAAAAATTCAATATCGTAAACAAAGATTATTATAGTGTGTTTTTCAAAAAAAGCTATTTATCATCACATTTGTATTGTGTTACTTGCCATTTCTTTGTAATTAATGGTGAAAATTGTCCAGTGTATGGACACCTCATTTACTGTACAGATGAACTAATACAACTAAATAAAAAGCACATCTATATTTTCACTGTCTCTTATTTTCCTTCCTATTTCTAGTCTGTACTCTTTTAGACAACATCTGGAACTTTGTATTTTTAGGACTTCTCCTCTGGAGTAACACATCTGCTAAATGAGTACGTTTGAACGTAATATTAAAGTTAGTTTGTCTATATATTTGATTGTATTGAGTGTATTGAATGATTTAACAATCAGGAGTCTTCTAAATGTAGGACTCTAATGTAAAACTCATTGAGAGACTCTGCTTAAATGTCACCCACTTATTTTCTCAAAAGAAAAACAAAACCCCGAATGAACACAGAGGGTAAACATTTCTCCCTCCTTAGCTGGAATAAAAAAAAAATACTCTTTAGATTTCTTTTCATGAACCACAAACCCACAAATACATGCTCACGCAATATTTGCATTCGTTTCTTCATATTCCCTCAAACACACACACACACACACAATCCAGTTCCTCAAAGAAGAAGAAATTGTTTTTTTTTTAAAGGCTCACAATAACCTTTATCACCTGTCTTTACTACTTAGCCCAACACATGTCAATTAGTGATGCAAAGTCCGATTCATTTCCGCGAACCGGTTCTTTTCGGACAGATCGGCT
>NW_015623507.1:70003-71310 GCF_001515625.1 Sinocyclocheilus rhinocerous | reverse complement strand
AATAACAGTCATAATAAGCATATTTCCAGTACGCGCCTCAGGCTTACACAGTATCGTCAACTCACTCGTCAAGAATCTTCGGTAATCCTCGGCAAACTTCGCCACGGCTCATTCGGTTCTTGTTGAGTCCTCGGTAATCATCGGCAAACTTCGACTGCTGGTTGAACCGGTTCAATCGGTTCTTTTTGAGTTGGACGTGCTACTTCGGCTGTGCGTCCTGCGTCATCAACCCGGACCTAAAGTTCGATTCAGTTCGATTTGTGAACCGGCTCGACCGGTTACTTCCTGAGAACCGGCTCAAAAGAACGATTCGTTCAAGAACCGAACATCACTAATGTCAATTAATTAATTAATGTGTTGAACGTTCTAAACAACAGTAGAAGTGGGAGAGGGAAAGATGTTTGTTCATATCTTGGTAAATGATATGTTGTATTTTGTTTTAATATGTTTATTGATTTTTATGTTATTTTGGTGTAGTTGTGTATATTTCTTTTTTAGAGTCATTATTTGTTTTACGTAATAATCACAAACTTATAATCGAAACTTCTTTCAAACTCAAAATTAATTGAATGTGAGAGAGCTCAACAACAGAAAAACTGAAAAATAAATAAATAAATAAAATCACAATAATGGGTCTGAGAAACAAAAACATCCGGTTGTAAAAAAAAAAAAGATAATACAATTATGGATTCACTTATATCGGTGTAAAAACCATTAAAGTCGTAACAGAATGTATATGTTTTCACGTACAGTGTTTGTTGAAATGCAGTTTAGCAGCATTCATAACCTGTGACGTGAAAGAGTCTGAAATGTGATATCAACACAGTGGCTTAACTTTGCTTTGAAAAGTGGTGGGGACACCGCGCAACTCGTTTTGCTAGTTTTTTATTTAATAAACTTTAAATTTTATTTTTGCTTTTCAAAAATACATCGATGTACCAGGGGCAGCACCAGAGAATTTTGAACGCAGGTGCTGAGGGGGTGCTAGATCATTGACAGAGGGAGCTGGGCAATTCAGGGCTCCAGACTCATTCTTCCCACTGGTCGCTCTTTTGCGATTAACTTTCTCAGTTGGCTGCACGAGCACGTTTTTTTTTGCCTACAACATGCTATTAATCAATGCATGCTGATGAACTTTTATCGTAGTTTATAGTTATATGGAAACGAAAGTAGTTAACATTCAACCCGTTCTTTTTCATCAGTAGTATTATTTATGAGTTGAATTTTGTGAACGGGAGTTCCTCTTTTGCCATGTTATAAACCGGGCTTCAGATGCTTTCACTTTCGATTTCACGATCTTGTCAGGT
>NW_015623507.1:56016-69980 GCF_001515625.1 Sinocyclocheilus rhinocerous | reverse complement strand
GTGACAGCTAGTGGAATCCCGGAAAATAAACCGTGGAACTTTGACCAATGAGACACCAGTTTACTCGCGCGTGACTTGTATTAACAAATTTGGTCCGTTTAGAAACTTTACCGTTTGAAAGCGAACCGCACCAAGAATAAAAAGCAACACTGTAATAATTTGAATCCCTGTTTCGGAACAAAGCAATCGATCTACAAGGGTGAAAGTACCCTAAGATGAGGCATGGCATAGGCCTGCATGCTGTATTGGGCTATATAATGACTAATAAATTACAGAAGTTTAGCAAACACTGAGGAATCAAAAAAAAAGAGAGAGAGCCTCCATAGCATAAGGTGAGGTAAACAGCAAAGATAAGCTTTTCAAAATGAAAACAAAACAAAAAGGAAAGTAAAACTAAACTTGCTGCCGGTGACAATGTTAACAAAGTTAAATGACAAATTATCCTAACAGTTCAAACAGTGAAGCCGTATTGTGGAAGGGCTTGGCTGTCATTGTTCATTTATAAGGCTGTAACAGCAAACGCTGAATACAGATTGCTGGAGAAGACACTCGTATAACAGACTGTGGACCGGACAGACCATTAGCTTCAGACAAAGCTTCCCCTTCACCTGGTTTTTCCTGCCACCAAATTGTTTATGATGTGTATAGATAATAGATTACACTAATATATTTCAGCCTAACCCTGGAGCTGGTTCACCCTCCGCCTATGGATTCAGAAGTGGAGAGGTCTTGGCAGTGGCGTAACTTTGCTTTGAAAAGTGGTGGGGACACCGCGCAACTCGTTTTGCTAGTTTTTTATTTAATAAACTTTAAATTTTATTTTTGCTTTTCAAAAATACATCGATGTACCAGGGGCAGCACCAGAGAATTTTGAACGCAGGTGCTGAGGGGGTGCTAGATCATTGACAGAGAGAGCTGGGCAATTCAGGGCTCCAGACTCATTCTTCCCACTGGTCGCTCTTTTGCGATTAACTTTCTCAGTTGGCTGCACGAGCACGTTTTTTTTTGCCTACAACATGCTATTAATCAATGCATGCTGATGAACTTTTATCGTAGTTTATAGTTATATGGAAACGAAAGTAGTTAACATTCAACCCGTTCTTTTTCATCAGTAGTATTATTTATGAGTTGAATTTTGTGAACGGGAGTTCCTCTTTTGCCATGTTATAAACCGGGCTTCAGATGCTTTCACTTTCGATTTCACGATCTTGTCAGGTTTTACAATAAAATATAATTGTCTGTTTTGCTTACATCTATACCCCTTTCCCCTTTTAAGAAAAAAAAAAAAAGATGGATTCATTATTTTTAATTAAAAAGCACAACAACAATAAAACAGTAAGATTCAATGACAAACTAGCTTACAAAACGTTATTAACAACAACGAATAAGATGAGGCATGGCATACACCACATGCTGTATTATATACCGACTAATATTACAGAACGTTTAGCAAACACTGAGGAATCAAAAAAAAAAAAAAAAAAAGAGAGAGAGCCTCCATAGCATAACGTGAGGTAAACAGCAAAGATAAGCTTTTCAAAATGAAAACAAAACAAAAAGGAAAGTAAAACTAAACTTGCTGCCGGTGACACTGCTTGCATGTTTTGTTTTTTCCCCCACAAGAATACCAACATGTTCACCTTCTCTGGTTTAAGAAGCGGTCTTTTACTTTACTTAAGCCTGAAAACCATCAATATTCGCGTCATTTTTGCTGAGCGCACCTTCTGCAATTAATAGTAAATATAACCAAAACAGGTCATTATAATTTTTATATGAATAATAAAATAAATATAAGGAAAACTCGCCCACTCGATTTTGTAATATTCTTTAATTTTGTAGTCCGTATGAAAAGGTGCATTTCTATTAAAGGCACGTCCATGTGGAGATGGCGATCAGCGTCGGCAACCTCATCTTTGCACCCAAGTCAAGTTAGCTTCTCCTGAAATCACCAGGTCCATCTTATCAGCTACAAGACAAGACAAACCTGATATTCTGGTTGCAGACTTGTTTCTGAATATCATGATGTTAAGCGTAAGTGTACCTGTATTCATCCTCTGTGTCAGTCTAGTAGATCAGTACTATTTTTATTCAATTTTAAGTGATTTTATTTTATTTTTAAGCTGGGGACTATTTTCAGACGCTGCGTAATATCATTGCGCAAACTCTTTGGTCATTTTTGAGCGAGATGCTAACGGTCTAATCAGATTCAATGATCTATGCTAAGCTACAGCTAAAAGTGCTACCGCCAGACCCGGAGATCGGCTGAATGGATTCGAAAACGGTAAAACTCAACTGTTTAACTCTAGGGGAGTTGGAAAATGAGCCTGTTTTCAAAAATAGTGGAGTGTTCCTTTAAGCGATTTAAGACTGGTTTTGTGCTCCAGGGTCACAAATGTAAATTGTGACGACATATTAATTTATTTTCAAAGCTAAAATTTCAAGAGTTGAAGTGTCATGAAAAGCTCATCATACATTCACACTTAAACAGCTAATAAAACTATTCTGAAATGTCTAATAAGTTCTTAAAAAAACGTAAACGCCTAATAAAGCTCTATAAAAAAAAGTTGCTAAACAACTAAGAAATTCTAACATTTGTTCTTAAACATCAAGTTCTAACAAATTTGTACATCTAATACAATTTTAACATTTGTTCCCCTGACATTTTATTTAGTTGTTATAGAAGATGAATCCATGGCTCCGCTCTCAAAACTGAGAATTGTTCTGCTGGGTTGGATCATGTCTGGGAAGAGTTCAGCACCAGACACTATTTTTCATAATAAAACGTTTGAAATAGATGGTACAAAAAAGTGCTCTGGTAAAGTAAATGGCAGGTCCATAACTAAAATAAAGAGAGAAGTAAGCAGACTGGAAGCAATATTAATGGACGGGATCTTGAACATCCAGAATCCTGAAGCATCTCGTGGTGAGTTATTTAGCTTGACATAAATGACTTTCCAAATTATTTTCCTTAATTTTATATAATTTGATTTGACACTGCATGTCAGTTTCTATCCAGATGATATCCTCCGCTACACAGATGACGATACGAGTGTAAATGAAAAGGTGTTTTGGTGGCTTCAGACATATGAGGAATACAGCACCAGCACGTCTGAAACATCGGGATATAAAACAGAACGAAATGATCCAGTTGAACAGAATCCAGAGGTGTCTATCAAAACACTTATAAAGCCAGGTGTAGACCGATGTCGACGTAGTGTGTCCTGGTCAGTGTTGGGGAAAGTTACTTTTTAAAGTAATGCATTACAATATTGCGTTACTCCATAAAAAAGTAACTAATTTACTAGTTACTTGAAAAAAGTAATCTGATTACGTAACTCGCGTTACTTGTAATATATTACCCCCAACACTGGTCCTGGTGACATACTTTTCATCATTTGGGGGTCCGTGGAAGTCTGCGCACACCATTAAACAAGTTGAAATTTAAGGCAGAAGAGTCAAGAGTCAAGAGGCATTTATTTATCATTTGCATAGTTAACACTGGGGAAAACTGGGCATTGAAATGCTTGTGACGAGGCTCAGACATACAGTGACAATAACAGGACCATACAAAAAAAACACAGATATAGACGTACGTGGAGGGCACTGAGATATTGAGTGACTTCAGTGACCATAGGCAGAACAATAACACAGACAGAGCATTAAATACAAATAAGTGGCAGTAACAGATACAATAAGGGTAGACGACAGTGTTAAGAGTTTTAAGTAGTCCTGAGGTACTGATATAAGAATATTGGGGGTAGAGCAGTGTCCAAAATGTCATTGTAGAGTGTCGCAGAGCTACACGAAAGAAAATTAAAGTGGCAGTTCAAGTACAATAAATAATAAACTTAAGAGCAGCATGTATTCCAGTTTTAGATGACATCCGGCCGTTGACTCTCTTGAAGGCCTTACTCACTTCGAGTGTGTTTAGAACTAAAGGGCAGGTGTCAAGAGTCCACTATGTGTCAATATGCACAGGTGTGTTGAACTCCTTCATCTGCGCTCATCCACAGTTGAGTATATTTTGGCCTTGTCTCAAATGGCACACTTCATGTGCACTTGCATCCCTGTGGACTTTCAGTGGATGCCACATGCTTGTGTCTGTTAAATCCACGAGACCGCAGGGTGTCGCATTCATCATTTTAGCTTTCTGATGAGCACTATGCGCCCTCGATGCGAGTCAAAACAGCATACATCACAAAAGTGTGGACTCAGGAAAAAAAAAGTTCAGGAAAAAGTGTTCGAGACAGAATTATTTGTTTTACATTATAATTCTTATCTGAAACAACATACAGAACTACCAAATTTCGCTATAAGTTGATTGCATCATATAATAATTGCTGTTAATAGTGTTCATCGTCTGTTTGATCACGTCTTTAATTGATTTTATTGATTGATTGTACATTAACTGACAGTCACCACTGATAAGCTACTACTAAATATATTATAGAAACATATATTGTACAGCTGCTTTGAAACAATTTGTATCGTAAAAGGCACTATACAAATAAACATGAATTGAAAATAGTATAATTTGTAGTAATTGTTAAGTTATGATTTAGTACAGTTAATGTGCAGTAACCTGAACAAGTGCAGAAGACAGTATGAGAGACTGGGGAATGTGAAAATATCATATCAATATAAATGCACCCTTTGAACCAATAAAAACCTGTATAAAACACCTTTCAGAGATTTGACTGAATCCTGATTCTTTTCTGATCATATAGTGCTTTCTCTAAAGACACCACGGTTCAGGTTATTTTCTGTCATGGAATCACTACAGAGTAAATAAAAATAGTTTTGATTCAGGTTTGTTGACTACCTTCACTGGTGAATTTTTTATTAAAATTTTTTTTTTTTGACAGATGCTTTCATCCTTCAGTACGTCATTGTACTGTGGACTATTCCTTATTCCACAAAAATGCTTCTATGTTTTACATGAATTACGTAAGTGTAACAGCTTTTTACTTTTTACATGACTGTTTTATCAGGTTAAGAAATATAACCTTTTGTCATCCTAACAACAACAACCAGAGCGATGCGTAATGGAGTGCAGCAGAGAAGTGCAAGATTTTCAAAAACTTTTGTGTTTGACAGAATAAAATCACAGTACACAGGGTTATATAAATGTATGGGAGCTCCCGACACCAAGACAAATTCCTTGTGTGTGTTATAATTTTGTAATGTATAGAGTCTAATGAGGTGCTTATGCCTGGAATTGAGGACCTATTCAGATGTTCCAAATATTGTTATACTAATTTTGTGATGCATAGAGTCTAATGAGGTGCTTGTGTCTCTATCCCCAGTTGTGTTTTTTATTTATTTTATTTTTTATTTTATTTTTTAAATAATTAATACATATCGGTAACTTTGAGAAGTTTCAACTCACACTTTTTAAAAATATATTTTTTATTTATTTTTTAATTTTTTGTGGTGTTTCTGACTTTTTTGGGATGGGACATTGAATATGTTCTTCACCTGTAAAGCTAAATACAACTTTGTAATATGCTATCTAAATTCACTTCAATGGAAGAGACTTTTATTATTTATTATTTAATAATTTTTTTTATTTATACTTGTTTTTTAATCAAAGGAAAGTTAAAGAAAAAGCACACAGAGAAACAGATTACATTTCCAATGAAGGCCATTTCTAGGCAATAAAGCTGTTTCTGATTCTGATTTTTGGAGGAACAGTAAGTTTTCGTCTGTTCTGTGACATATATTTTGAAATTAGCATGTGCTTCAGGGACTTTTATTTTGAAATCCTCGCGGTTGAGCGTCTGCAGTGAGAGTGTAGCGGCTGGCTGTTTGTCATGACAGGAGAGGATTTAACATTCCTGTGATCGGGTAAGATCTGTGATTAAAGTGATTTATAACATTAAGAGTGATTATGCGATGATATCGATATAAAGAACGAAAGCGAATGATATAAATCAGATATTTATGATTAGATATCATGTGTCCGCTGCGCTAAAGCTAAAAGCTTATGTCACCTCTGCAAACATTTGACAGTTAAGCTAACGTTAACGTTACTTACAACTGTAGTTTTTGAATTACCAGAGAGCAAATTAATCGTGTCTTTATGGAGTTAACGTAAATAAATATACATTTTAACAGGGTAGAGGTTATAAAATGTAGTTTTAAATACATCTCTGCTTTATACTCGTGATAGGATTATATAAACATCGTGTTTTGATTTAATTTCGTTCTGAAGTCACCAGATTTTGCCGGCTTTAAGACGCTTTTTAGCACATTTCTGCATGAATAATCATCATGAGTTACTTTCACTTTTGTATTCCTGTGTGACAGGGATTTTTGTAACATTTACTGTGTGCCGTCATGGAAAAAACACGGTACTGAATGTTTACCATATTTATATACCGTGGTATTTACATGGTACTTTAAAGAATACACGGCTAGTATAATTGCACATGTCCCAAAAATTGGTAATGCTATGACTTTTTTTTTGTTAATGAAAGGAGTTTCCAGATTTATTAACCTCGAAAATAAATATATTGTTTTATTTGCAGTTTTCGGCTCTGATGTGAAGGTCTTGAAGATAAGAGTGAGCAAATTTAATTTATAAATAAAGTAATGAGAATCCATAATAACATCTCCTGAACTTGTCTCCTTTAGTAATGAATTTTATATTTTTTGCGACTTAAGTTTTAGTATAATTTTAGTTTTCTTTTTTTTAAAATCATTTTTATTTATTTTTTATTATTAATATATATATATATATATATTTTTTTTTTAGTACTTCAACTTAACCTAAACAAAAATAAGACATGCTGACTTGGCAACTAGCTGAAATAAAATCATTAAAAAATATATTCTTATTTCAGACCATGTTTCTTCTATGTCATGTGATGAAAATGTTTTGTATGGATTTAGTTTTAGTTTCAGTTACCGATAATAACCCTGTTCCTGATCTCATCGGATTCTCATCGATGTTTCTCTGAAATGTTCTCCATGCAGGTGTGGAAATGGAGCAGTCAGATCCTTCTCCGTTAAAGCGTTTTGTTCAGGCCAAAAAGAAGATCGGCGAGGTTTTTGAGCAGCTTTTAGTTTACGTTCAGGAGGGAACGGAGTTTGTAAAAGGTTTGAAAATATCCCACAGATCCTCCATAGACTTGCATTAGAAAAGTTGCATGGATAAGTACTGTAGTGTTGATAGTTGCATGTGTTTTGTTTACTGTTTTGTCTCAACAGAAACCTGTAATAATGAGTCATTGGAGAATATTGCAAACAAGACACAGCTGGATGAGATCGAGGCGTACACGAGCCACCTCTTCAAAATTAAAGAGGTTTTATCTCGCAATCACATGAAGGTGGCCTTTTTCGGCAGGTGGGTTTTGTGTTTGACCACAAGTTGCATTAAAGAAGCGTTTCACTTCCGTAAATGTAATAAACGTGCTCTGTTTGTTACAGAACAAGCAATGGTAAAAGCACGGTTGTCAACGCGATGCTGCGTGACCGTGTGCTTCCCAGCGGCATCGGCCACACCACTAACTGCTTCCTCAGCGTGGAGGGCACGGACGAAGACAAGGCCTTTCTCAAGACCGAAGGGTCCGAGGAGGAGAAAAGCATCAAGGTGCGGACAAATGCATGCTTTCTCTCAGAATTTGCTTGAATAGCGCCCTATGATTTCTGGAAAACACGAATACAGTGAACATACATAAAAAGTAGGGCTGTAAAATGAATTAAATTGCAATATGGACTAGTGTCTGTGAATATTTAAGCACAAAGAGATTGATATATGAAGTCTTTGTGTTCTGATACACACAGAAAGACAAAGATCTTCAGTGCAACCTGCCAAAATAAAGGTTCGGCTTAACTTGAATAAATGATGACAGAAATACATTACTGTTGCACAGTAGATTGAACTTCTCAAAGTAATAATAATAGTAGAAATAATACCATTTATTAAACATTTTGACAGAAATACCATTATACAGTGGAATGTACTTCTCAAAAATAGATTTTAAAGGCCTTTCTCATTGGGAATGTTTAATTATTAAATTAAAAGTTTAATGAAATCAATTGATAATTTAAATTTAGTTAAGCAATTATCATTAACATGGAATCCAGAAAAAATGAAAACACAGAACTGGGGATAAAATACGAACAAACAAACCAACAATAAATAAACAAACAAACAAACTTATCAAAGTTTGATTTCGATGACCCCTTTTATTGTAAAAGTTTAAATAAATTATTAAATTGCAAAAGTTGATCATGAAATCAATTAAAAAGATATACTTTTTATGTAATTCAGTACTGTTTTTGTTAATAAAGCACTATTTTAGTTTTTGTTCAGTATCAATTTTAAAACAATCGGTTAATTAATCGGTATCGGCCAGTGTGGTCCAACCTAGCTATCGGTATCGGCAAAATCCACTATCGGTCGACCTCTAATTAAGACATTAAGACGGAATACAGGAACATTAAAATTCATAGAATTAGGGAAAAAATAAAAGTTTGAAAATGAAGAAAAAAATCTCAAAGTTTGATTTCAAATGCCCCCCTGAATGTAAAATTATGTAAAAGTTTTATGAAATCAATTAATGAAATATACTTTCTGGTTCAAACAGGCGCAAGTGTTAAAATGGCAAAAATAATAGTGTCTTTAGTCATAAAAGTACTTTTTTTCTGCAGACGGTGAATCAGTTGGCTCACGCACTACATATGGATGAGAGTCTGGATGCCGGCTCTCTGGTCAAAGTGTTCTGGCCCAAAACAAAGTGTGCTCTGCTCAGAGACGACCTGGTTCTGGTGGACAGGTACACTTCAGTCCCACGAAAAGCCACGTTTGTATGTTTAACATGCAGTAAATTCATCTGAAGATCCACCCATAATTACAATCCTAGTGTTATCAAGCTGTCAGCAGTGACACATCCTGAATATAATTGATTATAATCAGGTGACTGACTTATTATTTTAGTAGAAATACACTACCGTTGAAAAGTTTGGGATCTGCATAAAAAAAAAAAAAAAAGTATTTTCTGCTCACCAAGGCTGCATTTATTTGATCAAAAATACAGTAAAATTGTGAAATATTATTACAATTCAAAATAACGTTTCTATGTGAATATCTGTTAAACTATAATTTATTTCTGTGATGCGCAGCTGTATTTTCAGCATCATTACTCCAGTCTTCAGTGCCACATGATCTTCAGAAATCATTCTAATATGCTGATCTGCTGCTTTCTGATTATTATCAATGTTAAACTGCCCAATATTTCTGTGGAAACTGTGATACATTTTATTTTTCAGGATCCTTTGATGAATAGAAAGTTCAAAAGAACAGCATTTATTTAAATAGAAATATTTTGCAACATTATGCATGTCTTTACTGTCACTTTTGATCAATTAAATGCATCCCTGATGAAGAAAAGTGTGATTGACTCCAACCTTTTGAAGTATCGTGTATATTTTTGTGATGTTTTCTTTCAGTCCTGGCACTGACGTCACCACACAGCTGGACAGCTGGATCAAAAAGTTCTGTGAGGACGCGGATGTGTTTGTGTTGGTGGCCAACTCTGAATCTACTCTAATGAACACGGTGAGTCGTTAGCATGCAGTGCGTAAAGTGTGAGAAATGAACACTGCATTATGAGCAGTCCAACATTAGTCAGACCGGTCTGGAGCGGCTGTGAAGTGTTTATAGTGTGCTAATATGGGAAAGTATGCGCGCAGGAGGGGTTGCTCAGAGTTTGTTTGCGTGCCGTTCAGAAGAATGCAGCGCTGTGTTTAGACTGAACTCTGCTCGTACCCACATGCATGCTATCCCAGGACACTTTGGTGGATTTCAGGGCCGCTCTCTAAAGGGCAGATAAACACCCCGTTATAAATCATCAGAACTTTTCTCCATGGAAAAACATGACAAAACCAAACTAGCTTTTTGTATTTATTGTCTTATAATGGGAAGGGAAAATAATAAATTATATTGGAATGGAATTCCAGCCGAAGTTGCATGGTGTGTATACTGTGCACAGTCTGCAAATTTTCTGCATGCATTAAATACCTAATGCATTTTCCAAAATGTGCAATATACAACACAGATTAATCTTAGTCTCCATTCTGAAATTTAACGCCTGGTTTTTATGATTTCATGATGACATATGCTCTACATTTCTTTCTTTTTATATATTTTGTTTTACATAGAAATAAAGCTAAAGTGGTTGGAAACGCTGTTTGACATTGAGAATGGAACATAGTTAGGTCAACAATGTTACAGTGTATTGCTTGAAACATTTATTGTTGCATAATGCAAGGGATTTAACGGATTAAATGAAATGTATAAAATTATATCTTGGAATGTTGCTGTAAATACTGTTGCTGTGTACAGTAGGGGTTGAACGACTTCTGATTTTTTTAAGCTATTTTATTGAGAAATCACAGAACAGTGTTGACTACATTTCCGCGCTGAATGATTATGTGCGCGTGATGTACGAGCTACTGTCTGTAATGTGTGTGCGTTACAGTGCAGCAGCGCATTAGATTAGAACGGCGATTAACTTACCTGTACAATAAGCTGTTTAAAACGTGCATTCTCCCGTTCAATTTTGAGCATCCAGTACTATAATCACACGTCTTGTGGAGCGCTTTCAGAGTATGCATTTATTTGTCATTTGAACTGTTTGGAAACGGAGCGTAAATGTGGAAGTCCTTCAAAGATTTCTTATCCTGTTGCGCCCTCTATAGGACCAGCGACTAGTCGACGTTAAGCTTAAAGCGTCATGGCAGAGCATTGAAGTCGACTAGTCGATTAGTCGGTGCAACCCCTAGTGTACAGTGAAATAAGCATAGATATGTGAATGTTTTAATGCATTTCTTTGGAAAAGAACATACCATGTGAAATAAAATGTAGCAGACAACATAAAACAAATCAATATGTCATAAAATATAGATTTGTGTTGTCTGTTGCATTTTAAGGTGTTTCATTTGTATTTCACATCCTTTTTTATTTTACATGAAAAAAATTATGTCATTCACATTATTTAATGAATTAATTTATGCTTACATTTGATCATACTTTTATTTATTAATTGCAACGTTCCATGACTTATTTCATAATTTAATAACATATTTATTTAATTTAGTGTGTTAAATCCCTCCATATGTGTGCATACTGTTTTTAAAACACAAAGTTTATATAAATAAATGAATCAGTGTTATTTTAGTATCATTGAGATACTTTTATATATATATATATATATATTTTTTTTTAATTACTGTTAAAATTTTTAGTATTTTTCTTTTTGTCTTTTTTATGCATGTCTGTATAGTTTTGTTTGTTTGTTTGATTTTTTTTATTTCAGTTTTAGTTTTCAGTACATTAAGTTAAATAAAATTTTGCCTTGGCAACTAGCTAAAAATAAAATACGTTTAAGGGTTTTAATTTTATTTTAGATAAAGTTATTTTTGTTTCAAGTATTGCATTTTTTATGGCTTTAATTTTAGCCCTGTTCTGAACAAGCCAATATTTCAAATATGTCCAAATATCAATGCTTCAGATATTTCAAATGTTCCTGTAGTTCTGTGTTTAAGTGCATGTTCTTCATGCTCCGGACTCATTTAATGCTGTAGTTTATTGCTGCTCAGAGTGATTAGAGTGTGTGTGTGAGTTTGTGTGTGTGTGTGTGTGTGTGTGTGTGTGTTCAGTGTTGTCTTTACGTTGCCAGTGTGTGTGTGTTCAGTGTTGTCTTTACGTTGCCAGTGTGTGTGTGTTCAGTGTTGTCTTTAAGTTGCCTGTGTGTGAGTGAGTGAGTGAGTGAGTTTGTGTGTGTGTGTGTGTGTTGAGTGTTGTCTTTACGTTGCCAGTGTGTGTGTGTGTGTGTTCAGTGTAGTCTTTCCATCACATGACCCCAGTGAACTCAACCTCTTTATTTCTTTTTAAAGGAGAAGCATTTCTTCCACAAGGTCAATGAATGCCTGTCAAAGCCCAACATCTTCATCCTGAACAACCGCTGGGACGCTTCTGCTGCCGAACCCGAATACATGGAGGACGTGAGTTTACTCAGCTCACTACAGATTAGTGCTCGACCAGTATATATCACCAAGGCCAATATGACCAATATTAAGCTGATATATACACTGTTGCTAACTGCTTTCAGTGGAAACTAAAGTCTGCTTGCTAAATGTTATTAGATTATGTCATACTGGCAAGTCTTGGAAACTGGATAAGGTTTGTGCAAGTTACTAGATTTGTTTCGGCGACTTTTTTGAATGTCGATATCGTACTATTTAATTTAAAGGTAGTAAAAACACATGCATAATTGCTCAAATGGAATTTACATTTATTTTGCATAACATTTACTAAATTCATAATTATTATTTATAATAATTCTTGCTATTATACTATATTATCATAATTTAAAAATAAAAAATATGTCAAAAAACATCTGAACTTGATAAAAAGAATCTGTAAAATAAACAGATTTCTTTAGATGGGAACTACTTATTCTGTAAATCTATTCTAGTGTTTTTCATAAATAAAGGCCAATATATCCACCAATATTTGCCATTTATTAATTATCGGCATTGGCCAAGAAGTATTTCTGTTTGGCCAAAGAGTCAGAAGTGGGACTTTTATTTTGACAGTGCTGAGAAAGCATCACCAAATTTTAAATCCTTGTAAATTAAAGAAAATTTTAAACTATAAAATTAAAATGACCTTGTTGTTAACAAAATATTATTAACAATTTTATAATATTTTGTTAATAACAAGGTCATTTTAATTTTCAAGGATTTAAAATTTGGTGATGCTTTCTCAGCACTGTCAAAATAAAAGTCCCACTTCTGACTCTTTGGCCAAACAGAAATACTTCTTGGCCAATGCCGATAATTAATAAATGGCAAATATTGGTGGATATATTGGCCTTTATTTATGAAAAACACTAGAATAGATTTACAGAATAAGTAGTTCCCATCTAAAGAAATCTGTTTATTTTACAGATTCTTTTTATCAAGTTCAGATGTTTTTTGACATATTTTTTATTTTTAAATTATGATAATATAGTATAATAGCAAGAATTATTATAAATAATAATTATGAATTTAGTAAATGTTATGCAAAATAAATGTAAATTCCATTTGAGCAATTATGCATGTGTTTTTACTACCTTTAAATTAAATAGTACGATATCGACATTCAAAAAAGTCGCCGAAACAAATCTAGTAACTTGCACAAACCTTATCCAGTTTCCAAGACTTGCCAGTATGACATAATCTAATAACATTTAGCAAGCAGACTTTAGTTTCCACTGAAAGCAGTTAGCAACAGTGTATATATCAGCTTAATATTGGTCAACCTGCTCTGTAAGATATTGGCGTTGTTTATCAAAAAAAACTATTTCGGTCAAACACTACTACATGTTTTCCCAAAGCAAAATGAATGTATCTGTAAATATGTGACCCTGGACCACGAAACCAGTCATAAGGGTCAATTTTTCAAAATTGAGATTTATACATCATCTGAAAGCTGAATAAATAAGCTAGGACAATATTTGGTGGAGATACAACTACCGTATTGGCCCGAATATAAGACGACCCTGATTATAAGACGACCCCCCTTTTTCCAGATGTACCTTTTGGAAAAAGGCTTTTTAAAAACCAAATCTTGTTTTTTCTCAGTAAAACACATTTTGTCTTCAATTATTTTCATATTGCATATTTTTCCTATTAAAATTTTTGTTTTGAAAGTATGGTAAAAACTGGTAAAATGTACCAACAATCACATTTAAAAAATATACACTTTTTGATATACCATAAAAAAAAAAAAAACAGATAGCCCATCTGAATTAGGACATTTAGGCTATCCATCTAATAGTAGCCTACCAAAATCTTATTAACAGTAGAAGTAGAGTTGGTCCCATCAGGCTAACGTGACAGTCACGACTCGTGCAGCTGTAAGGTTTTCTTTTGCCTTTGTTTTTACTTGCGATCTTTACAACACGCAT
>NW_015623507.1:11245-55172 GCF_001515625.1 Sinocyclocheilus rhinocerous | reverse complement strand
CTGAATATAAGACGACCGCGTTTTTTCAGATGTATTTCCAAGAAAAAAACATCGTCTTATATTCGGGTCAATACGGTATTTGAAAATCTGGAATCTGAGGGTGCAAAAAAAAAAATCTAAATATTGAGAAAATCACCTTTAAAGTTGTCCAAATGAAGTTCTTAGCAATGCATATTTTTTAATCAAAAATTACGTTTTTATATATTTACGGTAGGAGATTTACAAAATATCTTTACTTAAAGCTGCAGTCCGTAAATTTTGCCGCACACGGACAGGTGCGTGGACTTCCTGGTGGAGGAGCTGAAGGTTGTGGATCGCGCACAAGCACCGAATCGTATTTTCTTCGTATCGGCGAAGGAGGTGCTAAACTCGCGGATGCAGCGGGCGCAGGGTATGCCAGAGACGGGTAAGAGCGTGATCCTAAAGGGATTCTCGAGCCAGCATCACATCTAGCAGAGGGAAATCAGATTCGGGTATTTAAAATAATTGAAATTTCATGCAGATTTTTGTATTTTTATAGATATTGGGTTTATTAACAGACACAGGAAAACACTTCACCTTTGACATGACAGTCTGCCAAAACAGCAGCTGTAAAGCCTTTTATGACAGTCGTAATGTTTGACATTTCAATCTCATTTCAGACTTAAACTGAAAACATGAAAAAAGCATGAAATCACTTCAACTAAAACTTGAAGTGATTTCATGCATGATTTCATAGAGTTTGATCAACTGTAGCAACATTTTAAATATAAGCTAAATATATGTTGTAAACAGCTTGACTTAAGTAAATATATTTTACACAGTGAACATATATTTAGTTTAAGCCTTGAAATGCCAAAATTTGCCAAAAATGGGTACTTTTAATGGGCAAGGAAATAACATTTCAAGTCTTACAGTACATTTTGGGTAAAGCCTGAGGAAGATCGATTGACCGAGACATTGCTCATTATATTAAAATATTTTTTATGTTGATGCAAGCTTAGTGTGTGGGATTTATATTTTTCTAGTAAATTTATTTATTTAGAAAAAAATAAATATATTTAGATTGAAAATATTTTAGTGACATATATATATAGCTATATTATAAATGTATTATATTAAAATATATGTACTATATAAAATATATTTAAATGAAAATATATTTATTTATATATTTATTCAAATATATACATATTTGAACATTTATATTAGTGATATATTTTTTGGTAATTTTTGTGTATTTAATATCTGATTTTTTTATATATATTTATTTTGCATAAAAAAGAAATTCCCACTGCAAGCAATATCAAACAGTACAGTACATGGCTGACTGAAATATTTGTGGTTTGTGAAAGCCACATTTGCAAACTGTCCGAATGGGTAATTCAGACTGAGCGTGATTGTATTGCTAGATGTTGAATTGTTAGTTGTGCTACTGGTTGCCCTAAAGTTATTGGTGGGTTGCACTTAACATGCAGTAAACATAATAAAAACAGGGCATGATAAAGATTCATGTGTATGTATGTGTTTATAGGAGGAGCTTTAGCTGAAGGGTTTCAGGAGCGACTGAAGGAGTTCCAGAACTTTGAGAGATCGTTTGAGGCAAGTGACAAAAACAGTGGGAACTCGCCGGTTACATAAAAACAAAAAAACACCAAAACCAAATTCGTATTTAGTAGGTACCAATGGAATCTACAATAGTAATTCTCAATTTTTTATTAATGTGCATCAGTATTAGTTTCATTAGAACATGTGAAGAGATGTGGATGATTAACTCATGTTTACAGTAAGCAGTGGGTGAAACAGTTTACAGTTTCGTATATGAGCTCAGATCATCTCAGTCCACATAAAGAGCTGATACGATTGTGCTCAGATGTACATTCCCTGCATGATTATATACAGCATGTGACTTTATCAAGCTTGAGCCACTGGAAACTTATTAACCAGCACTAGTTATTTCAGAGAGTCTGGCTCTTGACACACTAATATGCAGGAGGAGATGTTATTCTACAGGATAGAAAATATGTGAGCCTGGATCACAAAAGCAGTCTTAAGTCGCTGGGGTATATTTGTAGCAATAGCCAAAAATACATTGTATGGGTCAAAATTATACATTTTTTTTTGTAAATTTCCTACCATAAATATATCAAAACTTAATTTTTGATTAGTAATATGCATTGCTAAGAACTTCATTTGAACAACTTTAAAGGTGATTTTCTCAATATTTAGATTTTTTTGCACCCTCAGATTCCAGATTTTCAAATAGTTGTATCTCAGCCAAATATTGTTCTATCATAACATCAATGGAAAGCACATTTATTCAGCTTTCAGATGATGCCTAAATCTCAATATCAAAAAATTTACTGATTATGACTGGTTTTGTGCTCCAGGGTCACGTATGACATATCCAGGTCATATTTCGCCTCAAAATCAACATTATATTTTACATAAACAATATTAAGCCTATTACTAGAACTATTAAGAACTAGTGAGATGTTCAAAAGATCCTAATGGTTCTAAAATGGGCTTTTTCTTTAAAATAAACAATATAATTTATTGATTTTGGGGTTTTGTGCTTAAAAGGCTTTGTTAGATTCACATTCCTCATTTAGCAGATTCTTTCATCCAAAGCGACTTACAAACATTATCTAGTCTGATTCTAGACAGGTTTTTGTCTCCTCCTCATATGATTATGTCCAGTATCTGAGCAGCGTTCAGGGTTTAATCTGGTTGAGTTTAGTTAGTTTAACCCATCAGTCTCTCTCCACTGAACCGTCTGTATTCCTCAAACTGTGTCGTCATTGCTGAAGTCTAGATTTACTGAGGCGAGGACATTCGTTTCTTTAGTTCGGTTTGAATTTCTGTTTCACCCACTTCTGTTCGTTTAGTATGGATGAACTTATTTTGCTGTATATTTCAGTTTCTTTTGCTGTGTTCATATAAATGCGCTTTTGTTAATATTATGTTTTTTTTAGAAGAATCGCACAAATACAGGGAAGTCCAAAAATCTGAGACTATATTGAAATCTAGGATTTACATTTATGCATTTAGCAGATGTTTTTATACAAAGCAACTTACAAAAGCAACGAAAGCTGACAATATTTGAAGTATACAATGGCAGGTTGATTTTCTAAAAAAAAAGTGATTAGAGATGTGAGTGTGATTTAAAGAAGAATGAAATCCAGGTTTGCTGTGCTTGTTTTTAGAGCTGCACAATCTGGCCAAACTTTTGTGATAATATTGTGATTATATGAAATAATGATAATTATTATTACTAAATAAAAATATTAAAAGCTGCACAATTTGGGCAAATTTCGTGATAATATTGTGATTATGCAATAATAATGATATTGTTATTATTATTACTAAAGAAAAATATAAAAATTACTAAAGAAAAACAAAATAAGAAATATTGCTATTGGACTAGGGCTGCACAATTAGGCCAAATTGTAATTTTGTGATTATATCAACATGATTATAAATTAATAATAATAATAATACATATTATTACTCAATAAAAATATAAAAAATACTAAATAAAAAAAAAACATTAAAAATTGTAAAAAAACAAAAAAACAAAACGTAGCATATAAATACAATATAATATAATATTTAACTGTAAAATTACAATACTAATTATGGCTGTCTTTATTTATTTTCAAACTTAATCCATTGAACTTGAATCCATTGAAACCCTTAAAGCTTGTAAATGAAACATTCAGTGCAGAAATTTATTTAATTAATTCATAGCCTTTGTGATTTGATAATTGCACTAAGCTACATAATGATTTTGGTTCTATTTCGATTAATTGTGCAGCCTTATTTGACAACTAGACATTTAATTTAAACCCAGTAAATACTAAGACATTAAGAACATTTGTATTAAATTTGATAAAAAGGTGGTGCTTTGAGACTTTTTGACCTCCTATTGTTTTTATGTTTGCCTTTTGTGTTCATTGCAGTGTTTTATTGATATGATTTGCTTTTATGTTCATGCTACTGTGAATGAATTGGAGAGCCGCTGGCGTTTAGGGTTTAGATTTGCTGCAGTTTTTGCTCTTAATTTGTTGTTTTAGTTTCACGCCTGCAGCAGGTTTGAACCTTTAACCCTTTAAAGTTGGCCAAGAAGGCTCCTGTCACAGTAGCGTGTGTGTGTGTGTGTGTGCGCGTGACCTCGCAGGAGTGTATCTCGCATTCAGCAGTGAAAACCAAGTTTGAGCAGCACACAATCAGAGCAAAGCAGATCACAGAAACAGTCAGAGACATCATGGATCAAATCAACATCGCCGCCGCGGACAAGAGGTGCGTCTGTTTCTCTTTACTTTGGGAATATTGTAGCAGAAGACCCAGTACCAGAAGAGCTGATTATTTTGAAGCGATTCGTCTTTGAGATGAATCCAGAAAGTCTTAACGAACATTATAAGTTCAGTTATGAGTATTAATTATGTATATTGGCTTCCCGTGTGATCATCATTCATGTAATAACATGTTTTATGTCTGATCTCAGGGTGGTTTCTCTGGAGGAGAGAGAGTATCTGCTTGACCGACTGGATTTCGTTCGCAATCAACTCAACCTGCTCATCCAGGACATCAAGAAGAAAATCAAGGCCATCACGGAGGAGGTGAAACACAAGGTAAAACTGAGGATCCACTGTTGAGACGGGGCGATAAAATCTTGACTGATTTTAATCAAGTAAGCGTCAGAATAACTGCAGTAATATCTCCAGATGAACACTTACTGGACTGAAGCAGCTCAGCTTTACTTGATTCTCCATCATTTCAATCTCATCTTACTGAGACAGATTACTGGAGATATAGAGTGACGACTGATATTCAGATCATTTTATGTCAGTATCTGCTGTGCTGTTATAAAGATCTCACTGATTTACATCACAAGCAGCAGAATTTCATCATAGAAATATCAGCATCTGCAGAAAACGGCATAATTATGCTCAGTTTGAGTCTCTAAATAAAATTGAGTTGTTTTTTCACCATATTCTCACTATATATGTGACCCAAAAGCAGTCTTAAGTCGCTGGGGTATATTTGTAGCAATAGCCAACAATACATTGTATGGGTCAAAATTATTTATTTTTCTTTTATGCCAAAAATCATTAGGATATTAAGTAAAGATCATGTTCCATGAAGATATTTTGTAAATTTCCTACCGTAAATATATCAAAACTTAATTTTTGATTAGTAATATGCATTGCTAAGAACTTCATTTGGACAACTTTAAAGATGATTTTCTCAACATTTAGATTTTTTTGCACCCTCAGATTCCAGATTTTCAAATAGTTGTATCTCGACCAAATATTGTCCTATCCTAACAAACCATACATCAATGGAAAGCTCATTTATTCAGCTTTGATATGATGCATACATCTCAATTTAAAAAAAATTTACCCTTATGACTGGTTTTGTGGTCCAGGGTCACATATGAGAATATATGAGCCATAAAAGCATGATGGACCAAATATGATACAAAAAAAAAAACAAAAAACACATGCAAACTTTTAAAAAATATATTTTGTCTAAAAAAACGGTTCCATTAAAATAAAAAATAAAAAAGAGAGTCCAGAGCAGTGAAGGATTGATTATGTAGTTTGTGTGTTTCAGGTGTCAGACGCCATGGCAGAAGAGATCTGCCGTCTGTCTGTGCTCATAGACGAGTTTCGTGCAGATTTCCACCCGTCACCACACGTGCTCAAAATCTACAAATCTGTGAGTGTCAGAATAGATCTGTCACAATTAAATGGATGAACACAGCTGACCTATTACTAACTACATTTTTGTATGTTTTTGTATTTGCATCACACTCACAGTGAAATGTTTTTCGTCCAAAATCCTTTACATCGCTGCATATTAAACATCAAATGTAAAAAAAATATATATATATAACAATAATTTATATTATTAAAATATTTTTTAAATTATACTTTGTAAACATATGTATGTATTATTATTATTTTAATTTTTTTATTTTAATTTTTTTATTTAATTTTTTTAATAATGTATTTATTTTTTGCTTCAGAAATCTCATTCAGTACCTGGTCTTTTATATATGTATGAAATGTTTTTTTTTTTTTCATATTATTTATTATTTTAGTTTATTTTTGTAGCTTTAGAAATTATCGTCTCCTTCAGTACCTGATCTGATCTGTTCGTCTTCTGCAGGATCTTCTCAGCCACATCGAGAAGGGCATGGGCAAGAATCTGGCCTTCCGCTGTTCTGATGCAGTAAACGCCTCCGTTCAGTCGTCTCAGCAAAACATGATGGGTATGTGAGAACAGACAGACACAGTGACCTGCGTTTGATATTTAAACACAAGTGGGTGACAATCCTATTAATAGACAATCTCTGATAATGGGTGAAGTGTTGCTAATGTAATTCTTTACAAAGGTTAGTATGTACTTGAGTGCTATTATTCCGTTGGTGTCAATATGCTGTAGCGACGCTAAACCATAAAACCAAACGCTGTATGGACAGTTTATGCAGTGATAAATGTGTGTTTAGTAATCTACCTGCCTATTGTGCTTCCAGAGTGTCTGATGCCTCTGCTGCCCTCTGCTGCCCAGAGCCAGCTGCACATGCTCATTCCCAGCAGGAAGTTTGAGCTCAGCTACGACATCAACTGTGCCACCCTTTGCTCAGACTTCCAGGAGAACATCGAGTTCCAGTTCTCCTTAGGCTGGACTGCACTGGTCCACCGTTTCCTAGGTCCCGTCAACGCCAAACGTGCCTTGATGCTGGTGGATCAGACCCTACCGGTACATAAATCAGAAATCTGCGTTTCCACTGAGATGCATGGAGATGCTTGTGTGGACTTGACCTTCAGCCTCCATGTTTTGGTCTGAATTAGGGATGCATGATATTGGATTTTTGCCGATTTCCGATATGCCGATATTTTTCAACTCATTTTTGGCGGATACCGATATATTTCCTTTTGCTTGGAAACAACAGCAAGTCTCTCCTGTGAGGAAATTATAAACAAATTATTATTAATTTTGGTTAGTTTTTAACAAAAACTTATTTGTTAGAATTAAATAAACAATAATGAGTTTTTTTTTTATAATGACAGTACATTGAAAGCTTTAAAAAATAATTTTAAATCAACTATATATAGTTTATATATATATATATAAATCGCTGCATTTTTTTTTTTTTTTTTCCAGAAAGATGCTGTGGTAACCTTAAAATATTATTTTAAGATTTAACATTTGTAGATGGTCTAAGGCAAAAGAGTTGTAAGAATTCTGAAAATCTTTTACAGCTCATAATTTGTTTAAAAAAACAAACATATCACACATTAATGAATAAATCGATATATGTGACCCTGGACCACAAAACCAGTCTTAAGTGTCAATTTTTCGAAATTGAGATTTATACATCACCTGAAAGTTGAATAAATAAGCTTTCCATTGATGTATGGTTTGTTAGGATAGGACAATATTTGTCCGAGATACAACTATTTGAAAATCTGGAATCTGAGGGTGCAAAAAAATAATCAAAAATATTGAGAAAATCGCCTTTAAAGTTATCCAAATGAAGTTCTTAGCAATGCATATTACTAATCAAAAATTAAGTTTTAATATATTTACGGTAGGAAGTTTACAAAATATGTTCATGGAACATGATCTTCACTTAATATCCTAATGATTTTTGGCATAAAAGAAAAATCTATAATTTTGACCCATACAATGTATATTTGGCTATTGCTACAAATATACCTGTGCTACTTATGACTGACTGCTTTTGTGCTCCAGGGTCACATATATAAAATTATTTAATTTACATGTGTCATGTTTGTGATTTTAATTTTTTTATTCATGTAAGCTATAGCTTCTGACCTTTAAATCAAAACATACTCTTGATTTTATGACATCAATTACTGCTTTATTTAATCAGAGACACAATCTAAATGTTATTTGTGTATTTTACTTCAATTTTATTACAAGTATGCCAACAGCGCCCCCTCAGTAAATATAAAAATAAAAGCCTTACCGGACGGGCTTTAGGACCCAGGTGACTGTTGACTCTCGCACTCCGGAGGCATCATTCTGTACAAGCATTCTCAAGTTAAATGCAGTGATCCAAAATAGTGAATCTAATCATCATTCAGGCAAAAGTTTGCTTCAAGAATGACCACACTGCTGACGTGATTTATTCGCTTGCACACCCTAAGCACATGTGAGTTAATCCACTTATCGGCATAATTTTTCATATCGGGCCGATGCCGATATTTACATTTTAAGCCATTATCGGCAAAAGTTCACGTCAAGAATGACCACACTGCTGACATGATTTAATCGCTTGCACACCCTGAGCACATGTGAGTTAATCCTTTTATCGGCAAGGCATATCGGCATAATTTTTCATATCGGGCTGATGCCGATATTTACATTTTAAGCCATTATCGGCAAAAGTTCACTTCAAGAATGACCACACTGCTGATGTGATTTAATCACTTGCACACCCTGAGCACATGTGAGTTAATCCTCTTATCTGCATAATTTTTCATATCGGGCTAATGCCGATATTTACATTTTAAGCCATTATCGGACGATTCCGATATTGGTCCGATAATATCGTGCATCCCTAGTCTGAATGGAATTTTTTTAATGGTCTATTGTGTTTATTGTTGTTTTTTACTCAGCTGACGGTGCCAACCACCCCTTCGGCCCCAGCAGTGGTTCAGTCTCCGGTCCCCAGATCTCAAGGTCAGAATCAGCAATCACTGACGCAGGAAGAACTCATGATGTCCATGGTGAGCAACCTGGCCTCGGTCACTTCCCGCACGTCTATGAGCGTGATCATCGTTGGAGGAGTGGTGAGAATTATTGCTCGTTAATGCTTTAGAATAACTTTTATTTTATATTATTTATATTATATTATTATATTATATATTATTATAGGTGACAGTCAGATGTCCACTTCCTGTCTAATTGGGCGGTTCCTGGCCAGAATAGGCTGCAATGAGCTTGATTCCTAAATTAAGAAATACTTATGCCTTGTGTGAAGGTGTGGTCACATTAGCACAGTTTTGTGGGCAAAATTGTCCATTGTCTATTGCGAATAGTGTAGCAATATATGAAGTCGCTTCAAACCAAGCAGATGGGTGAAAGAAATACATAAATGATGAAGAAAGCCAAAATATTAAATGTCATTGGGGGGGGGTCAAAATTAAAATTTTTGCCTGAAATTTGGAGCAAAATGACTGTAGAAAGACAGCATCATTGTTATTTTTACACAGAGATTGGTAGCTGTATTAGTAAAATCTGTTGACTGTAGCAATCTTTGTTACATTACATGTCAATGGTGACAGCTCAAAAATGGGAAAAAGTACTTCTCACATTTCCCCCCCAAAGTTTGCATGCCTGTAACTCAATTGAACCATATAGAGTCTTAAAAATTAAAATTTGTTGAACCAAAATCTAAAAGGATATTAAGGTATATTTAATACTTCTTGAGTTACAGCCATGCAAACTTTGGAGAAAAGAAAACAAAAAGTGCTTTTTCCCAGTTTTGAAGGGTTACCATCGGCATATAATGCAACAAAGATTGCTAAAGTCAACGGATTTTACGAATAGAGCTACCAATCTCTGTGTAAAAATAAAATAATGATGCTGCCATCTTTCTAAAGTTATTTTCCACCTGCTGTTATTTGGCTCCAAATCTCATTTTGACCACCTCTACAAAATAATGGATTACTCAGTAAATATTCATCCATGGCATTGAATATTTTGGCTTTTTATGTCTTTCTTCAGAAAAAAAGATTAAATTTTTTTTAGCCAGGTAGGTTTCTGAAATTTGGTTGATTTGGCACAGAATGACCGAGCTGTGAATTTGCGAAACCTGTGTGGGAAAATCTTTTGCCCTCGTGCGAAATTCCAATCCACCCACAAAACTCCCAGAATGACAGTAAATGTGACCTTAACTTCCCATGAGTGTAAATGAATGCATTGTTATTAAAGTTCATCTCTATATCTTCTGTTAGGTGTGGCGAACAGTTGGCTGGCGTCTGATCGCTCTCTCCATGAGTCTGTATGGCATGCTGTACCTGTATGAAAAACTCACCTGGACCACCAAGGCCAAGGAAAGAGCCCTGAAGAAACAGTTTGTGGATTACGCCACAGAGAAACTTCAAATGATCATCAGTTTCACCAGCTCAAACTGCAGCCACCAAGTGCAGCAGTAAGTGTTTACATCAGAGTCCATTTGACATCAGGGTTTGGTCTGTGATGAAGTTGTTTACCATATTTGGATGCAGAAACACCAATATGAATATGTTTATGCTCTATGTGGACTATACAGTCGTTTTGAGATTAATACACTGCTATTGACTCTATACACTGCAGCTCAAGTGCAAGTCTGTGCATGCAAGTAGAAAATAATGTTAAAGTGTTCTTGTGTGTCTGATAAAGAGAAATCGGCAGCACATTCGCTCGACTCTGCCAGCAAGTCGACATCACCCAGAAGGACCTGGAGAATGACATCCAACGCCTCACTGACAAGATCCAGAAGCTGGAAAGTGTACATAAGCGATCCAAAGCGCTTAGGTCAGTGTTGGGGAGCAACTAGTTACATGTAACGGAATTACGTTATTTAATTACAAAATAAATGTAACTGGAATTAGTTATAGTTACTGAGAAAAAATGTGTAATTAAATTAGTTACTTAGGAAAATTTTACATTCGGAATATTTTCACACACATACAGATTTGATTGATTTCTTTCATAAATTGCACTGATTGCTCTAAAATATGAGACAGCAATGTTTCAGGAGTTTAGGACACATGCTTATTCCATAACTGTTTTATTTCCCATTTGGGTTTATGTATATGCTCACTGATCTATAATAGAAAACATTTATTTAGATCAGTGTATATGCTTTATTTTTTTTGATTTCAAAAACGGTATCATTGCTATTAATCTGTATCTTATGACTTTAAACCTGTATTTAACCACAGAATGATCTCGAAGTAAACATAGCTGTTAAAGTCTGATTCTGTGCTTTAAAATTAATTTATGATAATCTTAATTCAAGTGAAGAAGGATTCTGAAAGTCTGATAGTAATCAGTGTTGAGTTCTACTGTAAAGTTAACCCTGCCTGCTTTACATGTTTGAAAATGATTAACTTTTGAAAACATTTGTTACAAATTTAGAAAAGTAATCGAATGTAATCAGTTATATTAATAAAGTAATTGAAATTTTAAATACGGTAACTTGTAATCTGTAACCTATTACATTTCCAAAGTAACCTTCCCAACACTGGTGTTTGAGCCATTGATTTAGACTCCATATCCAGTTAACAAATGCATCTTGAGACTTCTGTATTTCTGTCAAGCTTTGAGTTGCACCTTAAAAATGTGAAATTTTCCACATCTCTTCTATCGATCATTTTGAGGCGTTTGTAATAATGGACACATTTTCTTTCCTAGACATAAAGCCACGGCCCTAGAAAAGCAGTTAGAGGATTTCAGCTCCCAGTATCTTCGTCCTCAACCCTGATTCTGTTCACACGGATACACTGGCTCCTTCCAGAGAGTGATGTAACTCCTGAATACTGTTACGCCCTGCTGTTTCGGGAATTCTCAACTCACCACCAGATGTTGCAAGGAATGCAAGGGGAAAAAATGTTACTAGTAGTTAACACTAAAATGTGTATTCTTGAAGTAAAGGTGGTTTCAGTGCGGTTTTGGTTGAGGTTTTCCTGTACAGAGATTCAGTTTCACTGGTACTGAACTTAAAAACACTATTTTGTGAACTGTGAAGCTGCCCTATTAAGCAAAACATGAGGGTAAAAAGCTGGAATTTGAAAATGGAGTCAGTTTTGCTGTTCAGGTTCAGCCTAATGGAGTCAAAAAAAATTTCATACTTATACTCTGCCTTTTTCACAGAGCCTTTTTATTCAGAAACAGTTCATGTCATCAGACAGGGAATTCAGATTTTGTAGATTTGCCTTTTGATCACAAAGCCTATTTTCTATATGTTCCTTGGTAGCAGTTTGAATCAGTATAACCCAGTGTTAAAATTCTATTCTATTTCTAAACGTATGTAAATGTAATATCCTGAAAATAAGTTTCTCCTGTGTAATAAAAAAAAATATTATAAAACATTACTAAATTGTTGTATTACTGTGTTAAAGAAACTCTACATTTTCTTATGTTTGGATATTACACTATTAATCCCAGTAAAGAACTTTTACAGATGGACATCCGAGGTTATTGACGGCGTTGCAAAAACTGCTCACCTTCTGAATCCAAATGTGTCACTTTCACAAGTTTGAAGACTTTTCGTTTAGGGCGGCTGTCAAAACAAGTCGTCTTTGGTTTTATTTTCAAATATAATTTTATTCAGGGCAATCTTACAGTATGTATAAACCATGTGTCAAAAGTCTGTCAGTTGACCTTTGCTCCATGGTTGCCAGGTGTTCATAACAAAACTGGCCCAATGGCTTTCAAGGGGGTCCCCAGGTAAAAATCGCGTTCTGGGGGGTAAAATACACGGTTTTTGGCGGGGTTCGACTAGTAAAATTCGCATTTTAGGAG
Source organism: Sinocyclocheilus rhinocerous (assembly GCF_001515625.1). Taxonomy (NCBI): domain Eukaryota; kingdom Metazoa; phylum Chordata; class Actinopteri; order Cypriniformes; family Cyprinidae; genus Sinocyclocheilus; species Sinocyclocheilus rhinocerous. The sequence goes on along the minus strand of NW_015623507.1, from coordinate 42,641 downwards.
CTAAATATCACGTGATTGGGGTCGCTTAAACCCGCGGCAACAGTGTTAAAGTAGCCCAATTCCGCGGGAAAACCGCGGACTTGGCAACAGTGGTTCGCTCGGACATTCGCGGGCTTTTTAAATCTAGAGCGCGCGCCAGGATTATGAGACGAAGTGGCGCGAATTTCTGAGGTAAGTTCTCGCACAATTATATCAGTGATTTTTGACATTAAAATTAACATATAATAATGGCAACATAACATTAAGCTGCAGGTTCTTTACAAGCAAGATTAAAGAAAAACAGGACGATCTTCGAATATAAGTGACGCTGTGGACCGAAGTGCATTATTTTCGCTTCTCTCCTTCCCTCAAAAGATAGTTTACTTTTAAGTGAAAACGCCTATGAAAAACCATTTACAACTGATTAAATATTTTGATCAGTCTTGTTTTCAGTTGAAGACGGCATGTAATATAACTTTCCCAAGATATACAGCCCTAACATCCATATTCAAATATAATTACACAAGTTTAAGAGACAAATCAATCCGAACACATTAAGATGTGGTTAAAAGTCTTTTTATTGGTTACAATATCAGTGTATGGCAGCATTATCACCAGGTTACTTTACAAATACGAAGAAGTTGAGAAACAAAATGTTATTAAATGATTATTTGAAAATATGGCACTGTGAAAGTACACAAGGCACCACACTCCTGGTTTTATTGGCTCAAAGAAAGAAGAAGAAGAAAAAAAAGATTATGAAGCTTACAAATCGAGCCAAAAGTATCTTATGAATACTTAAAACATCGGGGTTCTAACATGTACTGTAATACTAAAAATGTTCTTTTGTTGCCAAGTTTGAGTGGTTTGGAAATAATTGGGAAAAAAACCCTAAACGCATTTGGAAAAGTCATCCATGGTTTTCATTAAAGCTCTGAAAGACTACATCAGCATTTCAGCCACTCTTACAGCACTCTTACGGCAGCTATACGTTAAATTTCAGCTGATCCAGAACCAACCACTCAAATCTTCAACATGATCATAATAAAACAACCACAAAAAGAATCACTGATCGGCAATCTTGCAACCTCTACAGTACCAACAACAGAAATCTGACTTAAATCTAACCAATACTTATAATACCAGGTTTAAATTGAATTCAAAGTGACTTCTAAATGAGACATTATTACCAAAGACATCCCTTTTCACAGTTAATCATCATAAAATTCAGCAAAAAAACATAAAACTAAAATCAATTCCTTTATGGAGCAGTGAAAGGGTTTTTATTTATGCTAATAAGCATCTTCATACTGAAAAAGGACTTCTTACAGAAAAAAAATACATATTTTAATACCTCAAAGCTGCATTCCGATTCCCTTTTATATAAAAAGGTAAAGTAAAAGAAAGATTTTAAATGCTTTTCACAGTTACACGACATGTTAAAAGCATTAACAATGGCACAAATATCACCGTTTTAATGAGGCTTGTTAAGCTGGTTACTGACACGCATCTCAAACCAGCATCAATCTGGCAACCGCAACAAACACAGGCATACTGTCAGAACCGATGGCACTTAAATATGGCGAAAGTGAGTAAACCGCTTCATCACTCTGGTCTACGTTTTTTGATCCATAGAAAAATGAAGCCTAATATAGTGACTTGTCAGCAGTTTAACTATCCTGACCAGGTAGTGTTCTTCATTTCCACCTGTATGCACACATTTACATGCTGAAATTGAGAGATCGCCAAAAAAGAAAAAAAAACTTAGTCTCCGCATTCAAATGAATTAACACCAATAAAAATATTTATACTGTTTTCAAGACGTTCCATCTTTGTAACACTGCGACATTTAAATTTAAGAGGGTTCTATTTCAAATTTTAAAATCGAAAAAGCAAATGTTATGAATTCATTCGAAGCACAGATTTCTTTGCAAGCACCAAGAATAGGAATTTATACACTAGGATTAGTTATATTGTGATCGCTAGTATTTAAGGTTGAAGTTCAAGGGCAGATCGATTATGAATTTTATCATCAATCAAAAGCAAAACTCCTAAAAACAAGGCGTCAAAATGCTTCGAATTAAACATTCGATCTCAAGGCTGCGAGAAAATTCAGTGCCTTCTTTTCAAACACACTCAAGCACCAATAAATGATGATTGATTTAGTGGCGTGTAAAAAAAACCCAAAAGGTTTTCATCTGCATAAAAAAAAATCCATGCGTTTCACGCTTTTGTTTTCCAATGCACAAAAACGTCACAAACTTTTTGTAATACAGATGATCAACTAGAAAAATATATACATGAACACTATGTATGTATATACTATATGGTATATACATACACATAATGCTGTACATATATACCATATCTATATTCATATACATGAATATTTACATATTACACAATGACACTTTAATAATCTCTTCCTATAATTCCTGTGGCCGGCAGTGATGATTGGTTTCTCCACGGGATTCATCTACTTACTGAACATCATGTGTAATAACTGGAATACAGAGGAACTGCTGTGGAAAGACGTAGAAAGGGACCGAAGGAAAAATAAACTTAAAAAAAAAACAAATAAAATAAATAAAATAAAAAATATCAAAAATAAAAATATAAATAAACATAAAAATAAATTAATAATAATAAAAAATAAAATTAAAAAATCATAAAAATAAGTAATAAGATAAATCAAATTATAAATAAAATAAAAGCAAAAGTCTAAAATAAAATAATAATAATACAAATAAAATAAAATAAAAAGTACAATAAAGCAAACAACAAAAGTTAATAATAAAAGTAAATTATAAATAAAATATGCAGAAACCCTCCCCCTATAAAAACACATTTTTATACGTGTAATTTTTGGCATAAAGGAAAATCTATAATTTTGACCCATACAATGTATTGTTGGCTATTGCTACAAATATACCCCAGCGACTTAAGACTGCTTTTGTGCTCCAGGGTCACATTTACAGCATTTTCACACTTACATTTTCAAGGGTAGTGAAAAAATGTTTTGCTCTTGCCTGCACGTTCGCCTTTTAAAGTGTCCCAAACATTGCAATTGAAGTCGTCGTATCCGGCCAGCAGGAGGCGTCCACTCTTGGAGAAGGCCACGGAGGTGATGCCGCAGATGATGTTGTCGTGAGAATACATCATGAGCTCCTGATCCGCACGCAGGTCAAACAGCCTGCAGGTGGCGTCGTCTGAACCCGTTGTGAAGGCATTTCCATTCGGAAAGAACTGCGAGAGTAAACAACCGAACTCAATACAACTGCCCATGTAGAGGAGCTTCTAGGACACAATAAACGCCGCCCGATTTAAACAAACAGCAAGCGTAATTTTAAAGGGGTCCTATTATGCTTTTTCACTTTTTCAACTTTAGAACCTAGTATGAGAGCCTGTTCTAGTACACCCCCAAAACAAAATCAAGACTTTGTGAAAGAGCATAATAGGACCCCTTTAAAAGTCGATTGAAATACTTACGCAGACGGCATTTATATCCGAGACGTGGCCGGTGAAGGACTGCCTGCACATCCCATCTCTGATGTCCCACAGTTTGGCAGAAGCGTCGCAGGCTCCTGACACGAACGTCTTTAAGTCGGGACTGACCGACAGACTCATGACATCACCCGTGTGTCCCGTGAAACTGGTGGTCTGCTGGCCCGTCTCAATGTCCCACAATGCACTGAAGGAGCAAAGTTAAACATGGAGTCCATTTCATTTCAATCAAAACCAAATGCTTTTAATTCAAAAACAACATGAAATAACACCTATTATGCATTTAACATTGCAATAAATATTTCCTGTAGCAAAAGTAGAGCATGCCGATAGCAATGTAAAGGTCATGGGTTCGAATCCTAGGGAATGCATGAGCTAATAAAATATATACCTTAAATGCCAGTCACTTTGGATAAAAGAAAATAAATGATAAAATATACAATTAAAAAATAAAACAAAATAAATAATTTTTAAATAATCAATTTCAAACAGAAATTTAACTAAAATATGTACATGCCAAATAAAGTTAACACCGCATACACCATTTATCCCTTGACATACTAATGCTACACAATAATCAGTTTAATTATTATTATTGTATGTAACATTAACTCACCATGTGGTGTCACCAGAGCTGGTGATGATCTGATTGTCATCAAGAAAACGACAGCAAGACAGATAGCCTACAGAATCATTAATAAAAAAATAATAATTTAGGTCTTTCATTGATTAATTATATATTGTATGAAATGCCATACAGAAAGAACTGTTTTAGAGCAGGGTTTCCCAAACTGAAGTTTGTGAGTTAGCTAAGGTCATAATATTTAGTTAATTAATACTTTATTAAATCATAATGTCAAATTTAAATACATAATTATGTTTACATATAATATAAAATACAGAATTGTATTAAAACAATTTCTGGTCAAAAGTTTGGAATAATTAGAATGTTATAATGTTTTTGAAAAGTCTCTTCTGCTCATCAAGGCTGCATTTATTTGAAATGTCAGTAATATTGTGATACTTAAAATAACCATTTTCTATTTAAATATATTTTATAATGTAATTTATTCCTATGATAAAGCTGAGTTTTCAAAAATAAATAAATAACCAGTAGTGGATATATTATTTAACATCAATAATATTATTACAATAAATACAGTAAAAATAAAACACTTAAAATATTTTATTTGTTTACCTGCATAAACTGGCATCAGAGAACCGAGAACACGCAAATGTGTTGTTAAATTATTGAAAAATTTACTTTAAATCTCAGTAAACATTTCAGGTCAAAGGGGTTCTGCTGATTAATCCCTGTTTTAGAGGAAGTACTAGGTAATATTACTGAAGAGATAAATAAAAGTGACTCTACCTGTGTGTCCAGCCAGTTCTCGGTTTACCCTAACGTTGCCCTCGCGGGTTTTAAGGCTGTAGGTGGAGCAGATGTTGTCTAGGCCTCCGCAGGCCACGTAGTTCCCCGACGGGGCATAGGCACAGGTCATGACCCAGGAGGAGCGCAGGGGAATAGCGTGCATCTGCCGGACAGAGTTAAAAACATACAGCTTACTTCAGCAATATAACGAGCTAAAGCTGAAGATTAAAAGAAAACAACTGTAAAAGTGATAACCTTTTACCTTAAAAGAATAGTTCATCCAAAAATGGTAACTTGCTAAAAAAATGTGCTCACCCTCAGGCCATCCAGGATTAGGATGAGTTTGTTTCTTCATCAGGTTTGGAGAAATGTAGCATTGCATCACTTGCTCTGCAGTGAATGGGTGCCGTCAGAATGAGAGTCCAAACAGCTGATAAAAACATCACAATAATCCACAAGTAATCCACAGCACTCCAGTCCATCAGTTAACATCTGGAGAAGACAAAAGCTGAAACAAATCCAGCATTAAGACGTTTGTAACTTCAAACCGTTGCTTCCGGCTGAAATCAATAATCCATAATAACGCTTCCTCCAGTGAAAAAGTGCGTCTCCTGTTAAACCGTTGCTTCCGGCTGAAATCAATAATCCATAATAACGCTTCCGCCAGTGAAAAAGTGCGTCTCCTGTTGTCTCTCACATCAAAATCCAGCCACATATTTGTTTAGAGCTGTTTTGGACTGTTTTTGCTTGTAAACGGTGCTTGATCTGTGCAGATTTCTCTCCTGATTCAGACTAGACACTTTTTCACCGGAGGAAGCGTTATTATGGATTATGGACTCGGATTTTAGTTAAAAATGTCTTAATGCTGGATTTGTTTCAGCTTTTGTCTTCTCCAGATGTTAACTGATGGACTGGAGGTGTGTGGATCACTTGAGGATTATTGTGATGTTTTTATCAGCTGTTTGGACTCTCATTCTGACAGCACCCATTCACTGCAGAGCATCCATTGCAGAGACACTGATATAATACATTTCTCCAAATCTGATGAAGAAACAAACTCATCTACATCTTGGATGGCCTGAGGGGAGCACATTTTCAGTACATTTGAACTATTCCCTTACAGAGCATGTTATACCTGATTCAACCCATGAAAATGATCTTTGTCTGTATAAATGAATGTATTTAGGTCGGTGATGATAATTAACATTTTTAATTTGAATAAAACAATGTTATCATTTTTTTCCCCAGTGTACACTGCTCTAGTATCTCATTACCTTGTTGGTCGTATAACCATCCCATATGATGAGTTTGCCATCTTGGGAGGCACTGACAAGTAACCTGAAAAAAGGCACAGAAATTATAAATATCCACACTGCAGCCGATCTATTTTTCAATCAACGAAATGTAATTAATGTGGGACACAGATGGGATTTGAGCATCATGGTGGGAAAGGCCTTTTCCCAGCTCCACGGAAAACGAACACCAGGGTCCCAAGCGTTATTTCATGAAATATTAATCACACAGTTGAAAGGAGACCAGCCCAGAGTGTTTAAAGTAGTTTTTTGGATCTAAAACTAATCGTGATGATTAGGGACTCTCCGATCAAACACACACCTGGAGTCACTGCCCCAGTGCATGGCGTAGATTTTGGCGAGATGACCTCTGAGCGTGCGTCTCGTTCTCATCTGTATCCGCCCCACTGAGTCCAGGCTCGCTGTCATCTGCCATATGAGCCCAAAACAGCAAGAGATTAAAGATCACACAACATCATCAGTTCCCATTAGAGATGTCTTCTAGTCCAATGTGTAGAGCTGCCATCAGTACAGTTAGCAAGCTCAGCATCATCTTCTATAGCATTTCATGTGCGTTTAGCTCATTTATACAATATTTACTCAAAATTCACTAAAAAGGCAGAAAAAAAAAAAAAAAGATTTTCAAGGAAGTCTGTAGATGAACTGGATGATATCTATGAATAATATCTTTAAAAAATTCTTCTGATTGGCAAAAAAGGCCTAATATTACATAATTTGATGATTTCAAGTTCAAAAATATAAAAAATTTTCAGTTTTCTCACACAAAAAAAAAAAAATATATAATATATATATGCGTGTGTGTAAAATATTAAGATACCACTTAAATTCTCAGTTTCTCTGGATTTACTAGGTATGGGTTTGAGTAAAATGTTAATATTTGTTTTATACTATCTGATAACATTTCCAAATTTTAAATACAAATATTGTCTTTTTTTTCAGAGAATGATCAATTAGTCAAAATATCAAATGTTTTCATTTGTTGTGAATCAGGGTTATATTTCACCAAATACTGATTTCTTAACTCTTCTGAAGTTAAAACATTGGTATTGTTTTGTCTAAAAATGAATATAAACATGTCTGAAAACATGGCATCATTTTGTTATTTTGACCAGTTGTCATTTTATGCAAAAAAGCTCTAAATGACCACATTTTTATTTAAAATTTGGAAGAAATGTCATCAGTAGTTTACAGAATAAAACAAAAAAATATGTTTTACATAAACACTTAACTATAAATCAAAATTCCAGAGAAACTGAGAATTTTCAAGTGGTCTCTTTTTTTTTTTTTCAATAGCTATATAAACGTAATTATCAGCTTTAATGCACAAAATAACAAAAGCAGTCAAATGTCAAAAGTTTTGTTTTCAAGATAAAACAAATTCAAAATGTGTCGTTTAACTTACAATCTGCAAAAGTAAGTTTGTTTAAATACTCCATTTAATGTCAAAGAACAGCTTTTTTTTTCACAAAATGTGTTATCTTTCTGTGGCTGTTTGGATGCAGTGAAACACATTCCACAGATGTAGCAGAAAACATCTCAGTTAGTTTGCATTTTCTTCAGTCATTGGCCATAATCAGGATTATGCATAAAATAACATCTTCAAAATCATTCATACATGTGAAAATGGGCTGGTAATTGAACAAATAGCTGTATTCTGGCTCAGATGAAGACATGAATCATGTCTTTGTGGTGCTTTTCTCCTGATTAAGTGAAAATACAAGACTTCTTCACCTTACAAATGGTTGTCAAAAACAATGCAACAAAATGCATCAAATTTAGTGAAAAAGTGTGACGTGCTTGAGCAAAACTGTCACTATTTTTGGTATAAGCAGCTCAAAATTAGTAAGAAACGACTATTGGATTGTATTTAGCAAATGTGATGCATGATGCAATCATTAATGATTTTTGTTTCGTACCTGCGAAAGTGTGGAGTCACTGCAGGCTTTTCTAGCATCCTGAAAAACAACAACAACAAATGCAATTCATGACAAAACTTGTCAATTCAAATACACAGCACAGGAAGTGTACAGTTTACATAGATGTCCTCTCATATGAACGCTTCCTTTTGTTGCATGTCGGTCCAAACACTTACCCGGATCTGGTTGCGAAGCTGTTCCGCTTCCTGTCGCAACTGTTCCAACTCACTCATTGTTCCTGTTTGACCGGCACCCGAGACGACAACGTGCTGGACCTGCAATCATGCATCGTACAATGACATCATTCCTACATTGCATGCACTCACCCGTCAATCAAACATTGCACTAGTGATGCATGCAATCATGAAATCCCTTAAAATGCAATTACAAATGGACCAGCTTCCTTTGACCAAATCCATTCCAGCAACTTTAATTACATGCACAGACTGATCTGAGAGCAGTGGGAAATTACTCTGAGCTCAAAGGGTCTTCAAAAGACCACCAACTGCTGCCAAATGCCACCCATATGTTCACTGACCTTTCCGTCAAATCAGGCGTCCGTCCGCGTCTCTGATGTTTCGCTCACCTTTGATTCCACATGAATGCGTTTTAATAGTTAAAAGATCTACTACAAACTCAAACAGCGTCTGTGAGTTTTCAGTAACTAGGTTATTAGAGTAGTAAATACACTCTAAAAAATGCTGGGTTAAATACAACCCAGTGTTAACCTGGGTTAATCATTTAACCCAACCGCTGGGTCAAAACAGCCCAATTGCTGGGTTTGTCCCTATTTTACCCAGCACTGGGTTGTATTTAATCCAGCATTTTTTAGAGTGTACTAGACTGATGGTTTTGGTTACCAGTCCAGCGTCTCTCATACCAAGGGTGTCATTTGACAGAACTTAAACTGGAGTTTAGTTAGCTGTCTATGACTATAAGCCAATAATCTTTTGATGATCTTTTACTTTGTGTCCAGCAAGTTAGAAAATGCCATTGAAACTCCATCGAATGTCCAATAAAAATAACTTGCCATGGATACAGTTAGCGAGTTAACAATCACCTTCTATAGTATTTCAATGTGCATTAGCTCATTTACAGAATATTTACTCAAAAGTTACTAAAAATGTAAACAGGTTTTTTTTTGACACTACCAAAAGTTTAGAACATTTAAGATTTTTAAAATGTTTTTGAAAGAAGTCTCTCCTGCACACCAAGGCTGCATTCATTTAATCAAAAGTGCAGTAAAAATTGTGAAATATTATTATAATTTCAAATAGCTGTTTTCTATGTGAATCTATGTTAGTGTAATTTATTTCTGTGAGGCAAAGCTGAATTTTCAGCATCATTACTGCAGTCTCACATGAATTTTCAATAAAAATAGCTAGATCATGAAATATACTGTTAACATGTTATAAAATTACTCATACCATGATGTAAGTAATTGGTTATTCCGCCCAACCACTACCAGACCAACAACACCCTCCATATTTTTAATACCAAAACCATCATGATAAACTTCAGCAATGGGGAAACATTTAACAATACACCTCATGTTTCGGTTTGAGCTTTTATGTAATGCTGAGTGATTAGAGATTGAAAATGTTTCCTGAAAGTGTTACTCGTGTAAGTCTAGCATCAGTTTATCAATGTGACAATATACATCTCAAATTCTATTTTAGGCCATTTTTTGTTTTTTGTTTTGGGAGGGCGTGAGCTGATGAAATTGAAAAGCTAATAATTAAGTACCGGTAAATTACAAAAATGTCAAATGAAAATAAATAATTTTAAATGTAATTCAATCAAAATAAAACTCTTCCTAAAAAAAAAAAAGATTATACATTTTATTTGTTCACTTGCATGTCACGCAACCATTAACCAACCTCTGAAGACCATTAACATGTGAATGTGTTGTTAAATGATTGAAATATTAACTTAAAATATCAGGAAAGATTTCAATTAATATTTTAGGCTGAAGGGGTTCGCAAAAATATATATATATTAGATCAATATTTTAGTGTGTTCATTTGAATGTGTTCAAATGGATTTTCATGAACAAATAAAACACTAAAATCAGCTCTGATGTCAGAAAACAGCTGTTTCAAGAGACATTTCTGAGATACATGAATGAGAACCTGTGTGCTTTTATTTAGTTAGAAAACAAAAAATACAACTATAAAGCTATTCCAGGAAGCAATTGTCTCATATTTGCCTGCTGGGAAGAGGAACTCAACGATATTACACACAATCACAAATGACAATAAAATCTAACACGTATATATATGTATATATGTATATATATATATATATAAAAATGAGATCACCTAATAACTACTGAAATCTGAAATTATTCAGTTAAAATATAATACATGCTAGACCATTCTAACCTTGAAAATAAGTTGAAATTAACCACTGATAACCAACAATATTTACAATTATTGCATCAGAAGACTGTATCAGAGTAAAACAGCATATCAGGCCCGTAAATATCAAAATAATTAAAGCTGGCAGATATTAACATCTAAAAAAAACTTTAGCTAAATCAAAACAGACTGAGATTTCAGAAAGGTAAAGTGAAAGTAAAACCATTAGCTTCTGCTCAAACAATCTCGGCTACTGTGTCCTTCACAAAATACTTTAAATATGATTTTTAAATTAATTCTGTCAACTTAGCTGGAAGATATAACTTCTAAATACAATTACTTGCAGAGCGCATTCACATGTATTCATCCAAGTAAGACTTTGATTCAAAAACAACAGTTAGTGTTTACTATAGTAGTTACTTTGAGATTGTGTGTCGATCAAGGACACAATATGACAACCAAGCTGAGATTTAAACCCACTACCTTTCATTTATCACCCAGATATTTAACCACTTCACTAAACTACCCATTTAGATGGTTAACTAGTGCGAGGAAACACTCAACATGTTAAAACCGTTAAAATTCAAACTGAACTCTTGTGTTTATCGGGCCTCCTGTTGCCTCTTCACTCTCAACCATAACTAGCAGATTATAATTGAACTAATTAGCTACAAAATCGAGATTAAATCCATCATTGACCCTAAAAACAGTACAAACGAGTTCAGCGGTGTAAGTAAATCACAGTTTACGAGCTTTTTACAAGCAGGAAATAGACGAGAAAAGAGAAACACGGCGGACGATTGTTTTTTCCCCCTCACCTGATCAGGCTAGTTTGGGCAAAATCCGCTTCTTTCAGATCCCTTGCATGTTGATATGCGCACAGATAAATTTCAAAGCAGAATAATTCATTGGAAGTCAATTTTAAACACATTTAAAGGGCCACACAGCCCTCACGCAAACTGAGAGGTAATTTTTGCCAGCAATCTCTTCACCACACCCATAAGGGAACCGGGAACATGGCAACAGGCGCGGCGTAGGGGGGAACCGACAAACACCGCTTATCTACAACATGCTAAAATCACTGTATAAAAGCACAAATGTGATTTACATTAGTTATATATTTATAAAATTACGATATACCTGCAAATTGTGTGTTTTTCGTGTGAGCAGAGTCAGAACGGTAGTTGTTAGCGCGGTCGGGTTCCCCTACAGACGAATGGTACAGTCCGTCCGCTGCCTCAACAAAGCGCCTGTTGGAGAAACAGGAAACGTATCCGCTGCGTGTTTGCGTCTCACAGGGAAACTTGCATTGTTTTGTCGTAGTAAAAGTTAAATTTCTACTCTTAAATGCTCGGAAACATTCATACGTTGTTCTAATTTAAAACTCGAATACCATTGACGTTATTTTGTGACTTTATTGACATGTATTGTACTATGTTGTGTATTATAGACAAACGGATAGACAGGCAGATCAGCATTTTGTGTGCATCGTAATAATGTGTACTATATACAGTAAGGCTGCACGATTTGGGGAAAAGATTAATTAAGATTTTTCTGAGAAAAAAAATACGATTGCAATTTAAAATGCGATTAAAAAAAAAAAGAAAATATCCAGGTTTGATGTGCTTGTTTGTATGGATGCCAGATTTGGACAAAATCGAGTTGTTATGTCAGTATAGCTATAGAATATTAATAATAATAATAATTATTACTACTACTACTATTACTACTACTAAATAAAAAGAGATTAAGAAATATTAATATTGGACTAAGGCTGCACAATTTGGCCAAAATGTGATTATATTAATATGGCTATAAATAATAATAATTATTATTATTACTACTACTACTACTACTGCTAAATAAAAAATATTAGAATTACTAAATCAAAACAAGAAATATTAATATTGAAGAAAGATTTACATTTTGGGCCAAAATGTTGTGATTATATTAATATGGCTATTAATAATAATAATAATTATTATTATTACTACACCTAAATAAAAATATTAGAATTACTAAATAAAAACAAAACAAGAAATATTACTGGACTAGGGCTGCACAATTTGGACAAAATTTTGTGATTATATCAATATGGCTATAAAATAATACAAATTATTATTATTATTAAATAAAAAAATATTAAAAATACTAAAGCACTAAACAAAATACATATTACTGTTGTAATATTTCACTGTAAAATAAAAAGAATATTTAAGAAAAATAACAATAATTTTATTTTAAATTGTAAGTGTAAAATTACAATACTAATATTTATGCCTGTCATACTTTTTTAATTTTCAGAGTTAAACCAACACATTTTTATTTTGATGGAAAACCGCAGGTATCCCTTAAGCATATAAATGAACACAGTGCTGCGCTTCACTGTGAAACACGCAATAAAAAGCAGTCTTTGCATTTTGATAATCGCACTAAGCCATATCGTGACTTTGGTTTTATTTAGATTAATCGTGCAGCTGTAGTGCTATATACACTATTTTTGCACATGCAACCACAAACGTATTGCACCGATAGAAATGCATTACACAAAAACTGCACACATTATCATTATATTGTATATTTTGTTTAATTCACTAAACAAAAACTCAATTTCAAAATGTATGATAATGCACTACACATTCGGAAATGCTTAATACTTAATGGCATCAATGAAAGTGAGCAGTGGGTGTGGAATCGATGCAGTGAGTTGAAAGCGATCTGTTCTCTGTCAGAGATGGTATGGGGTCTTTCAGGGCTTTACCCTTCTTAAAAGGTTTCAGGATTTTGGCCAGATGGGGTCACAGCTGCGCTCATATTGTTATTATCAACATCTGTCATTTCTATAGGGAAATATGATTGTCAAATATTTTCTAACACTACATGCATTAGAAAAATCATGATGACTGTGAAGGACGAGCACCAGGTCACCAGAAACAGCAGAACATCAATAGCATGATCTAAAAAAAGATGCAGCAGCGGCTATAAATAGACGTGTTAATATGGAGACCATACCCTGCTTTTGTTGTCTCAAACACAGGCATATATCCAAATGTGCCTTCTAAAATAGTAATGTTAAAACAACCTGAAAAATGAATGCTAATACTTTATTTTCAGAGATGGTAGATGGTATAAAGGTACAAAAAATATTTTTGTCAAAAAGGCATTCAATACATTTTTCGCCAGCAATGCTGCAAAGATATTTACCATAGTAAGAGCCACAGGTGTACAGTACAGCAAATGCAAAAGGCAACATAAAGAACTGAATTCATCACTAGATATATCTCTAGGGGAGGCTAGTGGTTGCCGTGGTAACCGTCACAAATGGCGACTGACGTCAGGCAAGAAGGGAATCCAGAGAAATGCACATCATTCACACGAACTGATAGATTCAGCAGTTTGATAGAGAAACTATTGAACATAGAATAAATGAGCTTTACGTTCAACTTAATACATATATATGAGAACTGTATATGAGAGTGAAAAAGCAATGCATGACACCAGTGCTACATAAAACAAGATAAGCAGTACAATCAAACCAGTTAAACACTGACAATGGCCTCTAAGGTCTCTAAATAATCAACATGATCAACCTTTGCTGTTAAACCTGTCGCATACAATCTACTCCATGCCTTCTGTCATCTGATTGATAGTTTAGAGTTTGTTTTCTTTAAGCTCTTTTAGTTTAACTGCAGTAATATTTCCAGATGAACACTTACTGGACTGAAGCAGCTCAGCTTTACTTGATTCTCTATCAATCATGTTTTAGAGTCTCAAATCTGATCCTCAGGATCTTTTGAGGAGCGTTTGTTTCCAGAAGCTTTACTTTCACTGTTCCTCAGCGGAGGAATGATCTTCACAAGCCTCCAGAACATCTCACATCTTCTGAGGAGCCTTTATTTCTTCAGCTCTCAATCACTGCATTATATGTTTGGAGCATTTCAATCTCATCTTACTGAGACAGATTACTGGAGATATCGAGACGACTGATCTTTAGATCATTTTATGTCAGTATCTGCTCTTCTGTTAGAAAGATCTCATTGATTTACATCACAAGCAGCAGAATTTCATAACGTTTGTGCATATAAATATCATGCACCAAATTGAATATTTTTGCTCAGTTTGAGTCTCTTAATAAAACTGAGCTGTTGTTCCTCCATATTTGCACTACATACACTACGTGTACTGCGTTAAGCTAACAGAGACTTGTTATAGCATTTGCGTATCATTGCTGTTTTGTTGGTTTTGATTGCTTCTATTGTCCTCATTTATAAGTCGCTTTGGATAAAAGCATCTGCTAAATGACTAAATGTAAATGTAATGTAATAAATCCTGATGTATCAAATATGATGCTAAAAAAAAAAAAAATTTTGATTTTGACTAAATTCTGTTCAATTTAAAAAAAGATTTTTCTGACTATTACTTCAAATGTCAGGCTTTACAGGGTTTAAATGCTAATATTACTCATATCAGTATTTACTGCTGTTGTTCTGATGTTGCACTGCGATCTGAGCGTACTGGACATCAGCTTCCTTTTCACAAGTTGCAGAACATTGGGCGTTTGTAAATTTGCTGAAATGAACACAAGAGTACTGAACTTCCTCCTCCTGATGAACTGACTTTACTTTCTCCTCCAGGTCAAAGGTCACAGGCGGTGTTGATTCATTTTCGTACACATTTTCGTTCTGAAGAAAAGACAAGTCAAAAGTTAATAAGTTAAGAAACTGGTTTTACACGTCAGTCTATTAAAAACCCGGTCAGTTTAGGTTTACCTGTTTGCTTTGCTCTTTTACTTCAGGTCTTTTGAGGTTTTGTTGTTTTGTCCTTCTGTTAAGAAGAAAACATAAACATGACATCTGTGCAGTTATGAAGGTATGGTCACGTTCCCTTTCAAGGGAACTTCGAACTGCGTCCTCTAGGGGTCGCTATGGGGAACGCCTCGTCGTGACCCGTGTCTGAAGCATACATTGAAAAAACGATGTGATCCAGAGGCAGACAAAGCGCTTTCATCCGGATCAGAGTGATACTTGAGTATCTACTCGTTTCCTTCGGGGGTCTTACATCTGCCCTTAGCTCCTAATTCCCCTATAACCACCAGCTCTCCACCTGACCGAGGTTAGGTAGGAATTGTTGGTCTATGCTGGACCTATATGTTTGGTTGGTTCTATTGCTTCATAGTGACCACCTTGCTGATGGTCTGGACTAGAGGCTTCTTTGAGTCGCCTCTTGAACGGGGCTCCAGCGCGGGAACCATGGTGGGTGAGTATGATCCATTCTATATATATATATATATATATGTATATATATGTTTTTAATGTGCCTGTCGCCGGCCAACGTGTTGTTGGTGTTTTTTCAATGTATGCTTCAGACACGGGTCACGATGAGGCGTTCCCCATAGCGACCCCTAGAGGACGCAGTGTCTCGTTCCCTACTCAGGGAACCATGGTTACATAAGTAACCTGAGACGTTAGCGATATTTCACGGGCAAAAAGACCATATGGCCTATATCAATAGTGCAGGGATGCATGAAGCACAGCTCACACAGAAGTCAAACATTTTTCTGTTGGTCAACGTTGGTAATTTTTTGTGACAAACTGAACCCAATACGAAAAATTGGCAATCGCAAACAGCGGTAAACGTGACTGCAGTTGATATGAACATGAAGAGATGTAAAGAAGAACCAGATCACAAACTCACATCATCCACAGAGCAGCACAAACCAGCAGCAGAACGACAGGAATCAGGAGCAACGACAGCGTTATGATTCCAGCGCTCTCATACGCCACATCTGGAGACATAAAAAATATTAATATTAATATAAATTCGCAATTGTGAATTATAAAATCAGAATTGCGTGATATAAATTAGCAATTGTAAGAAAATAGTCTTTTTCCCCCTCGGAATTGGACTTTATAAAGAAAAAAAAAATTCTTTATGAGAAAAGAAAGTCAGAATTGTGGGATAAAAAAAAAATCGCAATTCTAAGAAATAAACTCAAACTCGCAATTTTGTGTTAAAACAGAATTGCGTGATACAAATTTACAATTGTAAGAAAATATAATTTTTCCCCTCAGAATTAGACTTTATAACTTACAATTGCGAGTTTATCTCATAATTCTGAGGAAGAAAAAAGTCTCAATTGCGAGATATGAACACAATTCTAAGAAATAAACTCGCAATTTTTAGTTAAATCAGAATTGCGTGATACAAATTAGCAATTGTAAGAAAATAGTCTTTTCCCCCTCAGAATTAGACTTTATAACTGTCACAGCGCGGTAAAGGAACACACCGTGTAAACAGGGGTCTGGGTCCAAATGCAGGTTTATTTGACTGCAGGGGAAAACAAAGTAAACACCACAACAGAAAACAAACAGAGCTAAGACTCTGACACACAGGCTCGAAACAGAAAATGGACTCTGACACAATACGGCCACGTAGAGCTTGCATCAGTCCCGTAACAACACTTAATAATCCGCCCAGAGAGGCGTGGGGAAGGCGTATAAATAGCCCTCAGGATGGGCAACAGCTGTGTGTGTGTGTGTGTGTGTGCACAGGTGTGTGGAGTCAAGGTAACGGAGTCCGGGAGGATGGGAAGTGGCGACCTCTGGTGGTGAGAGGGAGAACACCAGACCCAGACCCCTGACAATAATTTACAATTGCGAGTTTATCTCATAATTCTGAGGAAGAAAAAAGTCAGAATTGCAAGATTATAAACTCACAATTCTAAGAAATAAACTCGCAATTGTGAGTTATAAAATCAGAATTGCGTGATATAAATTAGCAATTGTAAGAAAATAATATTTTTTCACCCTCGGAATTGGACTTTATAAAGAAAAAAAAAATTCTTTATGAGAAAAAAAAGTCAGAATTGTGTGATATAAAATCGCAATTCTAAGAAATAAACTCAAACTCGCAATTTTGTGTTTTTTATCTCACAATTCGTGGGGGGGTGTCAGAATTGTGTGATTTAAACTTGCAATTGTGAGAAATAAAGTCTTAATTACCATTTTTTATTTTTTATTCAGTTTCGGAAACAGATAGCACACATACGTCTGCAATATGTCTGTTAAATATCGCTTGATCTGAAGAATTATGAATTAATAAATGCTTGCTTTAAATACAATCTCCTTACGAAGACTGAAGATTCAATACAAAAACGACTAAAAGCAGAACGATTATACACAATGCAGGAAGACACCCAAAATGAGGAACAACCTGTGACGTATTTCTCTATTCTACAAATTAAAGCAATTCTAATAAAAATGCTCATGCACATAAACATTTAATGACAAACGCTACACACAAGATAAATGTTACATTAAGCACTCATGATTTAAAATGTGTGACACCAGAAAAGATGCAGTTTGATTCAATTCTTTTAAACCGTTTTATGAAATAATTTCCTCATTCTTAGGTTTTAAATTTTTTAAATTAAATTCTGTTCAACTATTCCTTCAAATGTCAGGCTTTACAGGGTTTAAATGCTATAATATTACTCATCATATCAGATCTGTTAAAGATCACTTGATCTGGAAAGCATCTGCTGTGTACAAACATCTGACAGACGTCTTTAAGATGTTAGTTTTACATGCATTCTAAATCACAAACATCTTAAAGACATCTAATAAACGTCTATTTGACATCTGACAGATGTATTGCAGATGAGTAAACACTAAAAAAATACATATTGCAGATTTAAATGCAGATGTTGAATAGACATCTCCGTGATGTACGTGTGCTATCGGTAGGATTCACAATGACACATAGATCAAGCGTTTTTCTCATGTTTTACTCACAGGTGACATTGAGGAGCGTCTCGGCCGACGGGAACGTTTCAAAGTGTTCCAGTGCACACGAGTATCGGCCTGAATCCTCACGGATCACCGCAGAAACATGCAGCTGATCACTGGAATTATAGAGACCCAAACGAAGCCCGTTCTTGAACCAGATAAAGGTTTGTTTTGGAGGACAGCTGGTCTTACAGGTCAGTGTGACGTTCTGACCTTCAGTCACACGATCAGAGTCCACAGACACCTGAAGATCTAATCAAACACACACATCTGTCTCTATATATCAGATTTATTCTCTCTCTAGAATGGAAATGGAAGATTCATACCAAGTGAAAATGAATCAAGGGGTAGAGTAATATTTACCCGTGACATGTACAGTGAATTCTGATCGACTATTTGAGGTAAAGATGATGTCTCCTTTTCTGTAACTGAAGCTCATGTAATATGTGCCAGCGTCTGTCTCTTTTAGACCACGAATTAGTAGGTAACACCTGTGAAGCTCTTTTATATATCTGTACCGGGAGTCCTTTTGGGGATCTGCTAGAGTTTCAGTATTATTTATTCTGAGTTTCCATGACTGAAATATCCCTCCAGGATCTAAACATTTGGACCCCAGAGCCACAGTTGATCCTGCAGGAGCACAAACTGATCCAGAGCGAAAAATCACAATATCGGTCTGACCTAATAAACCTGAAACACAAATCAGAAAATGTGTCAAAAAAGGGGAACATTCACAATTTACCTAAAGAAAATGAATTGAAATGAAATTACATTTAGTGCTTAGTCAAAGTAGTTTTGTAGCACTGGAGGTGTTACAAAGAACACAATAAAGACTAACAAATGATTGACTGAATGAGTCCTACCTTTCAGATACAGCAGAAATAACACCGTGAGTGAAAATGTGAGATTCATGGCAGAGTTATGAATTAATAAATGTTCGATTTGAATAAAGTCTCCTTACGAAGACTGAAGATTCAATACAAAAACGACTAAAAGCAGAACGATTATACACAATGCAGGAAAACACCCCAAAATGAGGAACAAGCTGTGACGTATTTCTCTATTCTACAAATGAAAGCAATTCTAATAAAAATGCACATGCACATAAACATTTAATGACAAACGCTACACAAAAGATAAATGTTACATTATCCACTCATAGGCTAATTTAAAATGTGTGACACCAGAAAATATGCAGTTTGATTCAATTCTTTTAAACCGTTTTATGAAATAATTTCCTCATTCTTAGGAACTTAAATGAGTTCCTAAGAATGACTTTATTTATTGCACGCTCGATCTGTCGCAATCTCCTGTTCCGTCTCGATTTGTGCGCTATGTGTTATGTTCTGTAAGTCGTGTGTTTACTGTACTTTTATGTCAGTATAGGTAAATTCTGATTATACATTTTATAATGTAATAGTGTAACATTGCTATTAAATTACATTAGAACATCAATTTCAATACATTTCATCAATAAAACAAATTTCATTAAAAAAATGTAACAATAACAATAACAAGTAGTGTTATGGCAACAGTTTAAAATTAACAGCCAATGACTGTAAAGAATTTCGAAGAGAAGAGTTAAGACACTCAAACCTTTCAATAAGCCGTCATCATCAAAAATGCCATTCTCTTCACCACATACTCTTCAACACACATACACATGCCTCACTAACATGCACACACAAACATAGTCCAGCACACATAAACACACATCACATACAAACACATTTAGAAGGTAACGTGAAAAAGGTATGTCAGAAATTCAATAATACAATATATTAATAATATAAATAATTTTTAATAAGAGAAACCACCAAAATTTCTGCTTGAACTCAATTCAGAAGGTGGCTCATTTTAACTGAAATTAATGGCTCATTTTACCTGAACACATTCAGGTAAATTGGACCAGTGACTAAAAATGCTTTTTTTTATATAAAAATCTGGATTATTTAGCAAAACCAGCATTTTATCTCACAGAGGCCATCAAGACATAGGTTATGAATCATTATTTCTAAATGTGCATTTGTTTTTTATTGATTTATCAACCTTATTATTAAGTACGATTGGATATGTCAGGCCACTCGTCTTGCTTTTTTCTGGCCTGGTCTCAAAATGAGGCATTGCCCCTCCCCCCTTAGCAACCTCAGACCAATAAAATCATTTGCTAAATATCAAGCACTGTTATGGCAACAGTTTGAAATTCTTTGCAGTCATTGGCTGTTAACTTTTAAAGAGATAAGACACTCAAACCTTAAATGGCCCATTTTACCTGATGGCCCAATTTGCCTGATATCACCCTATAAAACAGCCCAGAATCCCTGAACACAAAGCGGATCTCACAGTGTTAGCCTCACACTTATTATGCAGACTTCAAGTCACAGAAAGATGAAAAATCACAGCAAAAAACCTAAACAAACAAAAAAATAATTTCACGGAGAACATTTTAATCTCACACTGACCTCTGCTGGACAAGAAGAGAATTGTCTCGCAAAAGTTCACATTAGAGACAAAAATATATTATTTATTTATTGCTTGTTTGTTTTTTTGTTAAATTTGTTATCCGCTAGAACGAAACAGATTTATAGAACAAGATACTGATTTTTTTTAATTACAAGAAAAGTCACTTCACTTGCATTTTAGTTGAAAATGAAGCGTCAACACCATTTAATTGTTTTTATGTCTCCTCCAACATGCAATATTGTTTTTATTTTTCATATTTCATGTAAATAAATAAATTAAATATATTCGATAAATTATAAATGTTTTATATGAATTTGCAACCTTATGTGTTTTTATTCTGACATTATTTCCTGAATTTCTAACATAATTTAATTATTTCTTTAATTATGTAATAATTATTTATAATATAGATTTAAAATTATGAATTAATTTATTCGTTCATTTGTTTGTCAAATAAATTAATAAATAAAACATATTCAATAAATTAAAAATTATTTATATGAATTTCCAACTTTATGTGTGTATTTATTCTGATATTATTTCCTGAATTTATTTATTCATTAATTAATTCATTTATTCATTTACTTACTTATTGTTGCATGTTTGGTCAAATTAACTAAATATATACAATAATTTTTAAATCTTTTATATGAATTTGCAACTTTGTGTGTGTTTTTTCTGACATTATTTCCTGAATTTATTGATTGATTAATTCATTCGTTCATTTGTTTGTTTGGTCAGTATTCAATAAATGTAAAATATTTTATATAAATTTTCAACTTTATATATGTATATGTGTATTTATTCTGATATTATTTCCTTAATTGATTGATTGATTGATTGATTGATTGATTGATTGATTGATTGATTGATTGATTGATTGATTGATTGATTGATTGATTGATTGATTGATTGATTGATTGATTGATTGATTGATTGATTGATTGATTGATTGATTGATTGATTCGTTCGTTCGTTCATTTACTTACTTATTGTTGCATGTTTGGTCAAATAAACTAAATACATACAATCATTTTTAAATCTTTTATATGATTTTGCAACTTTGTGTGTTTTTATTCTGACATTATTTACTGAATTGATCGATCGATTCATTCGTTTGTTTGTTTGATCAATACTCAATAAATGTAAAATATTTTATATAAATGTTCAGCTCTATATGTGTACTTATTCTGATATCATTCCCTGAATTTATTTCCTACATCTATTTCAATAATTAAACGACACAATAAGGAACGTTATAATGAAGCGGCCAGCAGGTGGCGCTGCGCTTCTGATCCCAATGGAGTTTGCTGAAGCTCAGAAAGACTGAAACACGCCGGTGGAGTCACATAGTTCTCTCCATTTCTGTCGTTTCTGTTCTCGCTGGAAACGTGTTTGAAGACCGAGATGACACAGAATGAGAGAGAGTGTGTGTGATGGAGACTGTGAGCAGAGTGGATGGTGCA
Organism: Sinocyclocheilus rhinocerous; assembly: GCF_001515625.1. Lineage (NCBI taxonomy): Eukaryota > Metazoa > Chordata > Actinopteri > Cypriniformes > Cyprinidae > Sinocyclocheilus > Sinocyclocheilus rhinocerous. The sequence goes on along the minus strand of NW_015623507.1, from coordinate 20,481 downwards.
GTAGTGTCAGGAGAGCTTGTAGGTGATGGAGGTGATGGAGGTGTGGGGTCTGTGGAGCTGTGTCTGACCGGAGGCTCTCCGTGGGGCTTCACTCTCAGAGGAGGACTGGAGCATCACGAGCCGCTGCTCATCACCAAGGTATTCATTCATTCATCACACAAACACTGATCATATTCCTTCCTTGTTTTATGTTTCAAGATTTTAGACGTCAAAGGTCCCTAAATATGATCAGACCCCCATCCTGACATTTAAAAGGCAGCTGTATATTTCCATGTATAAAAACCCAGTTAACACTGTGAAAAATTAACACTGTGTAAGTGTAAAATATTATTTGGAAAATATTTAGATCTTATATATAAATATGTAGTAGTTACATTATTTTTTTCCCTACTCAGTATAGTACTGTACTCTTTTAATTAATTAAAAATAATTAAATTTATTTATATATATTTATGTTAATTTATTTTATTGTTTAAATTTATTTGATAGTTTTTGTTATGTAAAAATTATTAATTAATTAATTAATCTATTTATTTAATATATTTTTATGATTTATTTGAGGCAATCTGTTTATTTATTTATTTATTTATTGTAAAATAATTTAAATATAATTCTAAAAAATAATTGTAAATACATTAATAATTATTATTATTATTATTTTAGATATATTAATTATAATTTTTAAGCATAAAAAATGAATATAATGATATTATTTAATAAATGATAGTACAAATAGTATAAAATGTAAGTGTTAATTCTTATTAATAATGTATTATTTGTTTTGCTCATTTTTATTTAATAATAACAATAATTATATTAATTGTAATTAATAAAATTATTATTATTTAATAAGCAAAAATATACAAATAACAACAATGATAATAATAATAATAATTTTTATTATGTAATAAAAATGTACACAAATAGCACAACAACAATAATAATAATTATTATTATTATCAATAATATTTATGGTCATATTGACATATATAATTACTTTGAATTGTTTTGCCAAATTGAGTGGTCCTCCAAATAAGTACAGTAAACCGAGAGCTCTTTAAACATGCATTTTAAATTAAAATTGCAATTGAGATCAGAAAAATCGCTATTGAGTTTTTCCTCCAAATCGTTCAGCCCTTGTTTTTCTGTAGCATTTGAGCGCAAATACAGACACTTGATCAAATGAAGGATATTCATAAGTGCACAAATACTGTTTAAAACGGTTTTAACATCATTACAGTATTTATTTTCATGTGTTTATTGTTGGTGTCTCTGTGGATTAAGCTGCATGAAAATAAACAAACTGGATCTAATTAAAATTCCCAGCATTTTTTTCCTGTAATTTCCTGTAGCCTTATTCTGTGTAATTCTCCAGTTTCTTTAATGTGAAATATAACAGCGCTGCTGCACAATAAAACATCCAAATCCACTAAGTTTCACACGAGCAACTAAAACAAGCGTTCGCCGTGTTTCTGAATCCAGTCTATAGTGCATTGTATTACTGCACTTCATCCAAACCACATTTCTGTGCACTACTGAGTGTGCACTACTGAGAGTGCACTACTGAGTGTGCACTACTGAGAGTGCACTACTGAGTGTGCACTACTGCGTACAGCGCAGAGGAAATGATGTGGATTTCTGGGATGTGAATCTAACGTTTCAAGCTGCTGAATATTTAAAGCTGTGCTCGGGTTTCAGTGAAGGAAACACAGCTGATGGCATCTGATAGCAGCTCATACGGTTTCCTCTGCTGCTTTCAGACTTGTTTTACCACAGCGCTCATGATGAGGTCTTTAGTCTCTGCTGCTGTTCTCATCAGGGTCCTGTAGGATCGATGTTGGACTGTCCTCGTCCCATGTGTGACACAAAACCAGTCATAAGGGTCAATTTTGTGAAATTGAGATTTATACATCAGCTGAAAGCTGAATAAATAATCTTTCCATTGATGTATGGTTTGTTAGGATAGGACAATATTTGGCCGAGATACAACTATTTGAAAATCTGGAATCTGAGGGTGCAAAAAAATCTAAATATTGAGAAAATCATCTTTAAAGTTGTCCAAATGAAGTTCTTAGCAATGCATATTACTAATCAAACATTAAGTTTTGATATATTTACGGTAGGAAAATTTACTAAATATCTTCATGGAACATGATCTTTACTTGATATACTAATGATTTTTGGCATTAAAGAAAAATGGATAATTTTGACCCATATTTATTGTTGGTTATTGCTACAAATATGACTGGTTTTGTGCTCCAGGCTCACATATATGTTCATCTTAAATCGGTCTTTGCGCAGTGATGTTTGTCTAAACATGACTAAAATAGAACTCTACGAAAACCGTTAATTTTTTTTTCTTAAGTTCTATTTGAATATTTTTGGATTAGGTTAAAATGGTGTAATTAAATGTAATAAAAATAGTAAATAATAATAATATAAAAATAAAATAAAATAATAATTACCAAAAAAAAGCATTGCTAATAAATTTAACTCTTAAATCATATTTACAATTTAATAATAAAAATTTTTTTTATGAACGAACGAATGAATGAAATTAATATTTTTCGATTAGGTAAAAATAAAATGTAATACAAATAGTAAGTAATAATAATTTGAGATTGAGAATAATGAAAGTCACACTGAATGTCTGAACATCATTAGAAATCAAAATATCAAATCAAGTGTCATTTATTGCTCGACGTTTAACACGGACACATATGTTTTCTTTAAGGGCTTTTACTAAAACGGCTGGTTGATGGTTTATTGTTTGAAAATGAAGAAATTAAGTCATATTAGTATTGTAATTTTATAGTTGAACTTTAAATAAAATTATTATTATTATTATTATTATTAATTGTATTAAATATTAGATTATTATAGTATTAGTAGACTAGTAATATTTATTATTTTAATTAAACATTTTTTTTTTATTAATTATTATTATACTGAGCAATAGTTATAACAAGTAAAATGATCGTGACTTGAGTTTATCATGTGGTTTAGGTTGTTTTTAAGAAATAAATGACGTTGACTGTGTTTTTTTGTGCCGCCGGTGCTGGGTAGTGACGAATTACATGTATGTAATATTACATAATGAGATTGTGTACTTGTAATTGGATTATATTACATGTTAAAATACTTGTAATCAGACTACAGTTACTTTTTTGATTACATGTTATTCACACAATTCATAATTTATGGATTCTCCCTAATTCTTCCCTAAATCTTTTACATTTTCCTTTCTAAGATAACCTACTATACATTATACATTCAGAAAGTCTTCTAGTTTTGTGGAGATTCACACAAAGACCAGTCAACTACTGACTACTATGTTCACATCACATGCAAAGTGCTTTATTTTGATTGTTGTTATTTTAAAATTATTTATTTTAATTTTACATTTATTTTGCATGATTTAACTAATTATTAGCTTATATTCATTAAACTCACAAACCCCCTGCAGTTCCTTCACGAACCCCAGTTTGGGAAACCTTGACGTAATGTAATGTTGTTATTAATAACAACAAACCGAATATATTTTCTTTCTCTTTGTATTTTTATATCAATATGTACACGATTATCCTATTTGAATCAATGTGGTAAATGAGGTAGGTCAAAAGTAATCCAAAAGTAGTCTGATTATATTTCCTAAAATGTGTAAAGTAATGGATTACGTTACTAACGAAATTTTTTGTCACGTAATTTGGAATCAGTAACGGATTACACTTTGTCTGCCAGTGTTGGGAAGTAACTAGTTACATGTAACTAAATTACCTAATTTAATTACAAAATAAATGTACAGTAATTGTAATTCAGATTACAAGGGGGGTTACATCTGAATATTTTCACACATATACAGATTTGATTGATTTCTTTCATAAATTGCACTGATTGCGCTAAAATATGAGACACCAATGTTTCAGGAGTTTAGGACACATGCTTATTCCATAACTGTTTTATTTCCTATATTTGGGTTTATGTGCATGCTTTATTTTTGTAAGATTAACAGTTTTTTCCAAAGCATTGTTAGATGCCAGTGTTTCCTGTCATAGTTATGCAAAGATTTGATTTCAAAAACAGTATCATTGCTATTAAACTATATCTTGTTATGGTTGTAAATCTGTATTTAACCACAGAACGATCTCAAAGTAAGTCTGATTTTGTGGTGGCTGTGCTTTAAAATTAATTTATCATAATCTTAATTCAAGTGAAGGATTCTGAAAGTCTGATAGTAATCAGTGTTGAGTTCTACTGTAATGTTAACCCTGTCTGCTTTACATGTTTGGAAATGATTAGAAATTTAGAGAAGTAATGAAAAAGTAATCAAATGTAATCAGATACATTACTTTAATAAAGTCATTAAAATAGTTACACTACTTATTACAGTAACTTGTAATCTGTAACCTATTACATTTCCAAAGTAACCTTCCCAACACTGCTGTCTGCAGTAAAGCAGATGTTGATGTTCTTGTACTGGCAGACAGTGCTGATGTTTGTTTGTGTTTGTTTGTTTGTTTAGGTGGAGGACGGGAGTCGAGCGGCGCTGGGTCGACTCCAGATCGGTGACGAGATAGTCAGTGTGAACTCGGTTCTTCTCAGCGGTTACAGACTGGAGGCCATTTGTCTGGTGAAAAGCTCACATAAGAAGCTCTCTCTGGGAATAAAACGGTAGGATTCAGTATTGACGTCCACGTAAAATCAAAACTGACCCAATTTGTTGGTTTGCTTGCTATTTAGTTGATGTCCCTTCAAACCTCCTGTCTTACAGAGACACTGGCAGAATTCAGAATCGCATACTAGAACCAGACTATTTCTGTCCCATAAATGTACGGCAGAAATAGTATAAATAATATGCAATTTTGAATTCTGAAAACACCTGAAGTTTTCCTCATGAGTATCCTATTTTTACATTTACATTTAGTCATTTAGCAGATGCTTTTATCCAAAGCGACTTACAAATGAGGACAATAGAAGCAATCAAAACCAACAAAAGAGCAATGATATGTAAGTGCTGTGACAAGTCTCGGTTAGTCTAACGCAGTACACGTTAGCAGTGTTAGAGGCCTTTTTTTATAAAGAAAACAAGCAGTTAGAAAATGAATAGAGAGTGCTAGAGTTAGAGGGTCAAATAAAGATGGAAGAGATGTGTTTTTAGCCATTTCTTGAAGATGGCTAAGGACCCAGCTGCTCAAATTGAGTTGGGCAGGTCATTCCACCAGGAGATTTTTATCTGGAAATGTGTCACATTACACAAGTAAATGGGTTAGGATGCATAGCAACACCCTGGCAACCACCCAGAGCATCCATAGCAACACCCTGGCAACCAAGCAGTGAATCCTAACAACTGCATAGCAACACCCTGGCAACCACCCAAAGCATCCTAGCAAATGCATCACAACATCCTGGCAACCACCCAGAGCATCCATAGCAACACCCTGGCAACCAACCAGCCCATCCTAGCAAATGCATAACAACACCCAATCAACCACCCATAGCAACACCCTAGCAACCACAGAGCATCCTAGCAAATGCATAGCAACACCCTGGCAACCAACCAGCACGCGCATTTGTATTACTGATAGATGCCTTTTAATTGTTGGCACTTTATTTTTTCACGTTGGGATTTTTAAAAATATTTAAAGTAAGTATTTTATGAGAAAATGTTTAAATTAAACATTTAAAGATTAATGGCAGAAGTTATGGTTATTTTCTTGGATAGTTAACTAAGGTTATTGATAAGGATTTACTGACTAATCAGAAAAAAAATAAAAATAGATTCAATGTAAAAAAAAATTAAATAATCTATTAAAATAATGATTTGTTACAGCCCTAGTCAGAATCATTCTGGATCTGAACTCAAGCATTCCAGTTTTCCTCTGAGATTTTGTCGTTATGCTGACGGGTTCATTGTTGATACTGTTGCCAGACCATAATATGTGCTCTGTGTTCAGATGGAGCCACAATGATGGGCTGGGTCACGCGGTGTCGAGTTTCTCCTCAGCGTCTGACGGAAGGTGTAGCTTCACTCTATAACTGTCTGGAAATGACACTCACACTGTGAATATTACACAACCGCACAGAGATTTTGCTAGGTGCTTATATTTGATTTGAGTGCTTGAGTCAGCAAGGGGTCTGATTAATATGGTAGTTACATTTTTATTCTCTTCCAGGACAAAATTTTAGCCTGATTTTACTACTTAACCTGGTGTAAACAAGTTTCAAACATGATTTCAGCCTGTTTATGACATTATTAATAATATTCTTTTGCCAGTTTAGACCAGAATATCACAGAAACTTGAGGATGGGCTTTCTGCACCTCAGACAGGATAAAAAACACCCGAGAGACTGCATATAAACACCCTGGTAACCACTGAGAACACCCTAGTAACTGCATAGCAACACCCTGGCAACCACTAAGAACTGCCTAGTAACTGCATAGCAATACCCTGGCAACCATTCAGAGTCACTGCATAGCAACACCCTGGCAACCACCCACAGCGTCCTCGTAAAAAACCATATCAACGCCCAGGCAACCACCCCAAACACCCTAGCAACTGCATACCAACACTCTGGCAACTACTAAGAACACCCTAGCAACTGCATAGCATTATCCTGACAACTACTCAGAGACACATTTGCTAGGATGCTCTGGATGATTGCCAGGGTGTTGCTATGCATCCAGAGCATCCTAACAAATACATAGCAACATTCTGGCAACCACCCAGGGCCACTGCATAGTAACACCCTGACAACCTCTCATAGTATCCTAGCAACTGAATAGCAAAACCCTGGCAACTACCCAGAACATCCTACCAACGATATAACAACACCATGGCAACTACCCAGAGCATCCTAGCAAATTGCACAGCAACACCCTAGCAACCACCCTGAGCATCCTAGCAACTTCATAGCAACAACCTAGGAACCACCCTGAGCATCCTAGCAAACTGCATAGCAACACCCTGGCCAACCACTCATTTTATTTTACTTAAAAAAAGCTCAGAATTGTTTTGATTTGCATTAGCCACATTAAGTTTGTTGTATTACATTTGTATGTTGTGTTTGGTTGAAACATAAGCATGATGTAAATGAAGTAAATGTGGCACAGAAAAGCAGCAGAATCCCGTCCTGTGAGCTCCGCTGCAGCTCTCGCTCTCTGTTGTGCTGGAGTTTGAAGCGGTGTTACGGCAGAATCACCGGCAGGTGACACCATCATTTGAGTGGAACAACAGTGGCGTCATTATTGTGTGCTGCTTCACGCCGTCACACTAAAGGGGCCCAAGGGCCAGCCATTGTCTGTCATCACGGCCCCGTCGTTTTTTTTTATTGCGGGTCTGGGGCCTTTGGGTCGTGTTTGCTCTCGAACAGCTGGTGGGCTGCCGTCATCAGAGGCATTCTGGGAATCCTCTGCCCGAGTTCAAGCCCGGTGGGACTAGTTATGTTCCATCCAAAGATTAGGCATGGATGCACAGGGAGTTCTTGCCCAGAACAGAACCATACTGTAAAGTAACACTGACCAACAGCGACACCCGCAGGTAAAGTTACAGCAGAGGCTTTCCTCCCTTCATGCCATTGACTTTAAACAGAGACCCCATAGCGTGCTGTGGGTTTAGTGGGGGGTAATTGAGAATGAATGGGGGAAAGTCATGTGAGAGGAGGCAATGCCTCCATTGCAATATGATTGGATATGGCTTGTTATATTCGGCTGTGATTGGTTCTGCGTTTGCGAATCAGTCTGAATGAACAATATAATGGTGTTAATGGGAAGACTAATTTTAAAAAGTAAGCAAACAATTCACACACTTAGACACAACCACCTTGTTACATAATAATAAGACTTGAAATGGCCTGAAAACATGATCTGTGGGAGTTTTTAATGAGTAATCAGCTTGGTTAAATTTGAAGTAAATCTCTGTCTGTGACCAATATTTACTGAGCTTTGATGACTGATGATCCGAAAAATTCAAAAATAGTTAAGTTAATTATTAAAAAGAATAGCTGAACATAAGTTCACAAATAAAATATAGTGTTTAAATTGTTACTGCCTTGAGTTATTATTTTGGAATAAATGTAAAATGCTTAAAAAACACTAACTTTATGAGATTCATACATGGCTTTAATAAAAACATTGTTAATGTAAAAATATAAAATAGATTTCATAGATCCCAGCCAAGGAATAAGGCTCTTATCTAGCGAAACCATCAGTCCTTTTCTTAAAAAAAATAAACATTTATATACTTTTTAACCACAAATGCTCATCTTGCACTAGCTCGACCTCACGCATTACACAATTACGTTGGAAAGGACATGTTTTTTCCTAGCGGAAGAAATCTTTTAGGTTTCAAAAGATTTAAACATCCAGGATATGCACACGAACGGACCATTGCAAACAATAAACTGATACAAAGACTTATAAATATGTGTCAATCAACATACAACCGCTTTTGAACGGTCCTCCTTCTCCACAATTCCACCTGCGTCACTGCGTGACCTTTCCAACGCGACTACGTAATGCAAGATGCAAGATGCAAGATGCTAGTGAGCATTTGTGGTTAAAAAGTATATACATTTTTATTTTATGTTTTTTAGAAAATGACAGATCGTTTAGTTAGATAAGACCCTTATTCCTCGGCTGGGATCGTGTAGAGCCCTTTGAAGCTGCAGTTTGCGCCTTCAACCCATTGATCCCCATTGAAGTCTATTATAAGGAGAGAAATCCTGGAATGTTTTCCTCAAAAACCTTCATTTCTTTCCGACTGAAGAAAGAAAGACATCTTGGATGACATGGGGGTGAGTAAATTATCAGGACATTTTTTATTCAGGAGTGAGCTAATCCTTTAAGAAAAATTCTGTGTAATGCATCTTTCCCCAAAATGTGCAGTTCTACAGGACTGAGAACCGCTCAGTATTACATGTCCAATTTATTTTGTTTCTAATGTCCTGGAGCAGCTTTATTTGGTCAGTTTCATTCATGCATATTGTACACAAACACATCAGATACTGGTCAGCGTTACATTCCTTTTGACCGGACAGACACAAATGACCCAGGGCCATCTAGTGGTGCTTGTTAAATCTGCATGTGTTTTTTAAAGGGGTCATATGATGCGATTTCAATGTTTCCTTTCTCTTTGGAGTGTTACAAGCTCTTGGTGCATAAAGAAGATCTGTAAAGTTGCAAAGACTAAAGTCTCAAATCCAAAGAGATATTCTTTATAAAAGTTAAGAGTCAGCCA
>NW_015623507.1:1156-8399 GCF_001515625.1 Sinocyclocheilus rhinocerous | reverse complement strand
GCAACGTGTAAAAAGACAGTATAAGTCATTATAATCAGTAATTATGTCCCCACTGGATGCAACAAATGCCTCTTTTGTAATGGGTTTTAATGTTTTTGTCTCGTCGCGCCGGGACGGCATCATCACAGTATGGTGAGGGGCGTAACATTTCCGTCACATGCATGAGGTATTCGGCCAATCATAACGCAATGGGTAGCTGGCCAATCAGAGCACACCTCGCTTTTTCAGACCGATGAGCTTTGTAAAAATCGACGCATTTCAGAAAGGCGGGGCATAGAGGAGAAACAATAATGTACAGTATGTGGAAAATAATGTGTTTTTTTAACTTTAAACCGCATAAACACATTTCATTACACCAAATACACAAAATACTGTTCTTTTTAGCAGCATGACCCCTTTAAACCATTAAGTTTAAAAGTGACTTCGAGAAATACAGAAAATGCTTTAAATTTAAACACTTTAAATGTCTGAAATTTGTTGCATCAGATCACGTGTTTTTATCTGTGCACAAATAGTTTCACATTATTATCATTATATCTGTCATGTTCAACTCTGCGCTATTTTAGTATCATTTAGATAATATTATAGATTTTATTAATATTTTAAACTAGTTTTTATTTTTGTATTTTAATTTTAAAAATTTACTAATTTTACTGTGTTTTTATCATTTGTATTTTCTATTTTTATAAATGTCTATATAATTTTTATTTTATTATTTTTAGATTTATTTTAGTGCATCAAGTTTATTTTTATTCTGTTTTTAATATGTCTGTATAGTTAATTCAAGTTAAACTAAATAAAAATAAGAAATGTTTCTTCAGCGACTAGTTGAAATAAAATTATATCTTATTTTATTTCCGTTAGCATTTATTTCAATTCAGAATTTTTTTTTTTTATGGTTGTATTTTTTGTTAACTAACAACTTTGCCATCTTTCACAAACAACTTTTTGTCTTCATTTTCAACAAACACTTTACAGACAAAACCTCTGACAAAAAAATGTGAAATGTTTGTGCATTCTTCTTAAAAATTTGTTTTAATATGTTGCATTTAATGCAATGAAATTCAGACATATTTATGTTACTTAAATGTCCAAAATCTTTTATAATGCTACTGCAATGTACACAGATATCGAAAGTTTGCAAAAAAAATACTTGCTAGTTTCATTTTAAAAAAAAAAATTCAATTTCACAAATTTCCTGTATTTTTGAACTAAAGACTGAAACGTCTGACACTTGTGCACATTTTTTTATTCTGGCTTTATAGCACCAATCATCGGATGTTTTTATGGACATTGTTTCAGACTGTATTTTAAACTTAAATACTCATAATACAGTGCTAGGATGGTAGTGGCTTTGTCAAACTTTTTAAAGTGGATGAAACATTATGTACAGAAATGCAGAAGTCATCAAGCATATGACAAAAACATAAAACTCAAAACAATTTGATCAATACTACGGCATCAGAGTCAGCTCATGTGATCTAAGTCGATGCTGACCTGAACCCTGAATCCAATTAGGCTACTCACAGCAAAGATTTACCAGGAGGAAAACAACAGACACATCACACACAGCCAGATCAAATAAGGTTTGCATACTTTAATTCTGGAGACTGACACTGCTGACTTCCAGTTCCGATATAATGGTGATGTCTGTGTAAGACTGTGTGTTTTACTATAATCCCCCCTCTGCTTAGAGAAATGGATGAGTCCGCTGGCTAGGTGAGTTTATGCTGCGCTGTGATTGGCTGCTGGCCGTGAGCTCATTGTTTTTCTGCTGGTCTCTGGGCTCATAAGCAAGCAAACGGACGAGGCCCGTTCCACTATGGAGCCGCAAACTCTGATCCGCTAGATTCACATCAACAGGTATCTGCTCTTTATGCTCTTGAAGCCATTTTACACACTGTACGTTATGTGTGTATATTTGCTTTGTAGTTTACGTTTGTACATTTACATTTATGATACCCAGATACGTCCAGTTGATTTGTTAATAAAGTCACTTAAAATTGTATAAAATAAAATTAATGTGGTAATGACCAGATTTATCTTAGTATCATTAAGATATTGTTATATTTTTAAATAATATTTTGAATTAGACCTCGTTTCTATATTTTCTGTTGTCACTTTAATTTTAAAGTTGTTGTAATAAATATATACATATATATGTACATATATATGTGTGTATATATATATATATATGTGTGTGTGTGTGTGCGTGCGTGTGTGTGTGCGTGTGTGTGCGTGCGTGTGTGTGTGCGTGTGTGTGCGTGCGTGTGTGTGTGCGTGTGTGTGCGTGCGTGTGTGTGTGCGTGTGTGTGCGTGCGTGTGTGTGTGCGTGTGTGTGCGTGCGTGTGTGTGTGCGTGTGTGTGCGTGCGTGTGTGTGTGCGTGTGTGTGCGTGCGTGTGTGTGTGCGTGTGTGTGCGTGCGTGTGTGTGTGCGTGTGTGTGCGTGCGTGTGTGTGTGCGTGTGTGTGCGTGCGTGTGTGTGTGCGTGTGTGTGCGTGCGTGTGTGTGTGCGTGTGTGTGCGTGCGTGTGTGTGTGCGTGTGTGTGCGTGCGTGTGTGTGTGCGTGTGTGTGCGTGCGTGTGTGTGTGCGTGTGTGTGCGTGCGTGTGTGTGTGCGTGTGTGTGCGTGCGTGTGTGTGTGCGTGTGTGTGCGTGCGTGTGTGTGTGCGTGTGTGTGCGTGCGTGTGTGTGTGCGTGTGTGTGCGTGCGTGTGTGTGTGCGTGTGTGTGCGTGCGTGTGTGTGTGCGTGTGTGTGCGTGCGTGTGTGTGTGCGTGTGTGTGCGTGCGTGTGTGTGTGCGTGTGTGTGCGTGCGTGTGTGTGTGCGTGTGTGTGCGTGCGTGTGTGTGTGCGTGTGTGTGCGTGCGTGTGTGTGTGCGTGTGTGTGCGTGCGTGTGTGTGTGCGTGTGTGTGCGTGCGTGTGTGTGTGCGTGTGTGTGCGTGCGTGTGTGTGTGCGTGTGTGTGCGTGCGTGTGTGTGTGCGTGTGTGTGCGTGCGTGTGTGTGTGCGTGTGTGTGCGTGCGTGTGTGTGTGCGTGTGTGTGCGTGCGTGTGTGTGTGCGTGTGTGTGCGTGCGTGTGTGTGTGCGTGTGTGTGCGTGCGTGTGTGTGTGCGTGTGTGTGCGTGCGTGTGTGTGTGCGTGTGTGTGCGTGCGTGTGTGTGTGCGTGTGTGTGCGTGCGTGTGTGTGTGCGTGTGTGTGCGTGCGTGTGTGTGTGCGTGTGTGTGCGTGCGTGTGTGTGTGCGTGTGTGTGCGTGCGTGTGTGTGTGCGTGTGTGTGCGTGCGTGTGTGTGTGCGTGTGTGTGCGTGCGTGTGTGTGTGCGTGTGTGTGCGTGCGTGTGTGTGTGCGTGTGTGTGCGTGCGTGTGTGTGTGCGTGTGTGTGCGTGCGTGTGTGTGTGCGTGTGTGTGCGTGCGTGTGTGTGTGCGTGTGTGTGCGTGCGTGTGTGTGTGCGTGTGTGTGCGTGCGTGTGTGTGTGCGTGTGTGTGCGTGCGTGTGTGTGTGCGTGTGTGTGCGTGCGTGTGTGTGTGCGTGTGTGTGCGTGCGTGTGTGTGTGCGTGTGTGTGCGTGCGTGTGTGTGTGCGTGTGTGTGCGTGCGTGTGTGTGTGCGTGTGTGTGCGTGCGTGTGTGTGTGCGTGTGTGTGCGTGCGTGTGTGTGTGCGTGTGTGTGCGTGCGTGTGTGTGTGCGTGTGTGTGCGTGCGTGTGTGTGTGCGTGTGTGTGCGTGCGTGTGTGTGTGCGTGTGTGTGCGTGCGTGTGTGTGTGCGTGTGTGTGCGTGCGTGTGTGTGTGCGTGTGTGTGCGTGCGTGTGTGTGTGCGTGTGTGTGCGTGCGTGTGTGTGTGCGTGTGTGTGCGTGCGTGTGTGTGTGCGTGTGTGTGCGTGCGTGTGTGTGTGCGTGTGTGTGCGTGCGTGTGTGTGTGCGTGTGTGTGCGTGCGTGTGTGTGTGCGTGTGTGTGCGTGCGTGTGTGTGTGCGTGTGTGTGCGTGCGTGTGTGTGTGCGTGTGTGTGCGTGCGTGTGTGTGTGCGTGTGTGTGCGTGCGTGTGTGTGTGCGTGTGTGTGCGTGCGTGTGTGTGTGCGTGTGTGTGCGTGCGTGTGTGTGTGCGTGTGTGTGCGTGCGTGTGTGTGTGCGTGTGTGTGCGTGCGTGTGTGTGTGCGTGTGTGTGCGTGCGTGTGTGTGTGCGTGTGTGTGCGTGCGTGTGTGTGTGCGTGTGTGTGCGTGCGTGTGTGTGTGCGTGTGTGTGCGTGCGTGTGTGTGTGCGTGTGTGTGCGTGCGTGTGTGTGTGCGTGTGTGTGCGTGCGTGTGTGTGTGCGTGTGTGTGCGTGCGTGTGTGTGTGCGTGTGTGTGCGTGCGTGTGTGTGTGCGTGTGTGTGCGTGCGTGTGTGTGTGCGTGTGTGTGCGTGCGTGTGTGTGTGCGTGTGTGTGCGTGCGTGTGTGTGTGCGTGTGTGTGCGTGCGTGTGTGTGTGCGTGTGTGTGCGTGCGTGTGTGTGTGCGTGTGTGTGCGTGCGTGTGTGTGTGCGTGTGTGTGCGTGCGTGTGTGTGTGCGTGTGTGTGCGTGCGTGTGTGTGTGCGTGTGTGTGCGTGCGTGTGTGTGTGCGTGTGTGTGCGTGCGTGTGTGTGTGCGTGTGTGTGCGTGCGTGTGTGTGTGCGTGTGTGTGCGTGCGTGTGTGTGTGCGTGTGTGTGCGTGCGTGTGTGTGTGCGTGTGTGTGCGTGCGTGTGTGTGTGCGTGTGTGTGCGTGCGTGTGTGTGTGCGTGTGTGTGCGTGCGTGTGTGTGTGCGTGTGTGTGCGTGCGTGTGTGTGTGCGTGTGTGTGCGTGCGTGTGTGTGTGCGTGTGTGTGCGTGCGTGTGTGTGTGCGTGTGTGTGCGTGCGTGTGTGTGTGCGTGTGTGTGCGTGCGTGTGTGTGTGCGTGTGTGTGCGTGCGTGTGTGTGTGCGTGTGTGTGCGTGCGTGTGTGTGTGCGTGTGTGTGCGTGCGTGTGTGTGTGCGTGTGTGTGCGTGCGTGTGTGTGTGCGTGTGTGTGCGTGCGTGTGTGTGTGCGTGTGTGTGCGTGCGTGTGTGTGTGCGTGTGTGTGCGTGCGTGTGTGTGTGCGTGTGTGTGCGTGCGTGTGTGTGTGCGTGTGTGTGCGTGCGTGTGTGTGTGCGTGTGTGTGCGTGCGTGTGTGTGTGCGTGTGTGTGCGTGCGTGTGTGTGTGCGTGTGTGTGCGTGCGTGTGTGTGTGCGTGTGTGTGCGTGCGTGTGTGTGTGCGTGTGTGTGCGTGCGTGTGTGTGTGCGTGTGTGTGCGTGCGTGTGTGTGTGCGTGTGTGTGCGTGCGTGTGTGTGTGCGTGTGTGTGCGTGCGTGTGTGTGTGCGTGTGTGTGCGTGCGTGTGTGTGTGCGTGTGTGTGCGTGCGTGTGTGTGTGCGTGTGTGTGCGTGCGTGTGTGTGTGCGTGTGTGTGCGTGCGTGTGTGTGTGCGTGTGTGTGCGTGCGTGTGTGTGTGCGTGTGTGTGCGTGCGTGTGTGTGTGCGTGTGTGTGCGTGCGTGTGTGTGTGTGTGTGTGTGAGTGAGTGCGTGTGTGTGTGCGTGAGTGAGTGTGAGTGTGAGTGTGAGTGTGTGCGTGTGAGCGCGTGTGTGTGTGTGTGAAATTTAGGTAAAAATGGCAGCTGTGTGGAAATAAAAATTGATGTAGAAACAATTTTCACTCATAAATTGCAAGTAAATTTCACAAACAAATACAAAGAAGTGGCAAGTAACGCACTGGATTAAACATGAAAGTAGAAATATTTTACATTTCTTTTAAAATGTACTCCAAATAATCTTTGTTTTATTAACAGAATCTAAAATTATTTTCTATGTTGTTGCAGGATTTTTGACGTTTTACAGATTAAGCTTAAATTTACAGTAAAAACATGTATTTCCTTAACTGAAATAATGTTGATTTGACTGTTCTCCTTTATAATATACTGACAACCACCATAAAACAAGGCAGTAAAGAGAAAGCCGCATGATGAATCAAAGTTCATCACAAGCAGCTGAGGAGAATACTAATAAACAAAAAACGCCATCATGGAAACAAACATGACACTAAAGTAATGCAATAAACATTCATTTAACAACATAAGATGTAACACAAAACCCTAATTTGACAAAACTGATAATAATAATAAAATAAATAAATGTAAAGTATCACACAGGGAATTCTGTCAATTTATGTCCTTTCACTGTAAATTATAAGATACTTGTTGTTTTTCCACATTTGACAGTAAAATTACTGTGACGTTACATGAAATGTCCCATTAGATCTAATACAGATTGTCGCTGTACTATTAACCACTTACTTTTGCATTTTACAGTCTCTTACTGTTAAAGTGGTGATTTTGACAGCGTATGCATTGAAATGCGAGTGTGTGTTGTTGGGCTCTGTGTGTCTGTATGAGGAGTAATCCCGCTGCTGATTATCACTGCGTTTCTATTGTCGTGTGAGCGTCTGCCTGCATTCAGGCTTCAGTCAGGATCATCACACTGACTCAGCTAACGAGAATTCAGCCAGCGCTTCATTAACACCCTGATTCACCAGCTGAGCTGTTTTCATAGTGTTTGGCAAATCACTTTTTTCACTTTCTTCAAAAGAATGCTGTGTTTGTCGCTCAGAAATACTGATTGTCGGGGCTTCGTCAAAATCAGTTTTTGTAGAAAATCGCAACTCAGATCACATTATACACGAGCACAATGGAGTTTAACAGTCTGATAGCAATGTAATAATTTTACATTTTTAATTCATTTAATCTTATTTAATTAATTTTTAAATAGCATATTTTAATTTGAGTGAGGAGTTGAAAAATAATGATGCTGAAGTTTTGAATGACAGCTAATGTTTTCTTAACCCCTTTAACTTAATTATTAGCATAAATTTTATTTCAAAGAATAAAAAATTAGAATTTTATTCCTTATTAAATTAATACAAAAAATTATTTTGCACCTCTGAATATGGTGACATAAAATCCAACAGGCTGTTTAGACAGTACGGTTACTTTATATATTAAAATTCTGCATTCATCATGTTTATTTATCATAAGTAGATTTACATTCATTGTTAATATATATATATATATATATTTTTTTTTTTCTTTTTTTTTTACTGGTCGTGTAAGCAATGTTTATTTAATAGAGAAAATGTGACTGGGACAGGAATTTACATTTGATTTAAAGAAAAAAAGTCTAATTTCAGAACACCACCACACACCACTGATATATATATATTTATAT
>NW_015623507.1:638-1123 GCF_001515625.1 Sinocyclocheilus rhinocerous | reverse complement strand
TGCTAAAACCCCCTTAGCTGTTATAAATTCACGGCTTCACGGGGCTTATTGCTTTTATAAAACGGTTATTCCATATACGTAGTACGGTTTCACAAAATAAAACAGAGCAAATAAAGTGTAATGATATTAATAAAAACAGTATTCTTCCACCAAACAATGTAGTTCCTCAGAAACAGTTGTGGTTGCAACAAAGTGGTTGCCGAGCAACAGACAAACGTAAACAAAGGTGTATGTTTGTAGAGTAATTTACAACAGCTTCGAACGTGGCTCAACCAATCAGAATCAAGCAACACCGGAACTCTCCGTTTTATAAATATATTTATCTTTAGCTATTTCAAATGTTCATTTTTCCTTAAGTAGATGTACTTTCTGTTTCATTTTATTAATGTATTGATTGTTAATATTCATTTTTTTATTATTTCTGTTTATCTATTTCAAATGTTTTTATCCTTAAGTAGATTTACATTCTATTTATTATTATATTA
>NW_015623507.1:0-511 GCF_001515625.1 Sinocyclocheilus rhinocerous | reverse complement strand
ATTTTTATTTTTTCTTAAGTAGATTTACCTTATATTTATTATTTTTGTTTAATTAATATTAATATTTATTTATTTATTGTTAATATTTATGTTTTTTTATTTATGACTCTATTTTAAATGTTTATTTATTAAGTAGATTTACATTTATTATTTGTTATTTATTAATTCATATATACTTTTTATTTATTTATTAACGATCTATAATGCTATTTATTTATTTTAAATGTTTATGTGTCTATATTTCAGTTTATTTGTTCTTAGTTCTGCTTTTATTTGCTCATGATATGTGACAGACCTTCAGCCAATCAGATCAGTCGATTTCAGAGCATGTTACTATAATACTCCTCACTCCTCCCCGTCTCAGATGTCTATAATCTCTTAAGGAAATCTGCATGGGATACGCCGTCAGTCACATACTCACTGTTTGTGTTGTTTCAGATGCTTCGGTTGCATCATACTCCGAGTTTTTGAGCGTATATGTGGGTTAAAGGCCGGACGTTTAACCTACATT
>NW_015623506.1:0-1412 GCF_001515625.1 Sinocyclocheilus rhinocerous | reverse complement strand
GAACAACATTTTTCAACACTGATGCATTTCCTGCAGCACATGTCCTGCACTGCAAAATGCTGAGACTATTATCCCACATCAAAGAAAACAGTGGATGAGCCAACAAAACATGCACAAGCTTGAAACATGAAACTGTACAACATGTTTGGTTCCAACACCTGGTACCAATAGAACAAACTGAGCTCTGCAGACCACTGAAGTCCTGAAGGATTTCAAATTTAAAAAAACAACAACACTGAAGTGAGTGAATAATTAATCAACTATACATTTTCACTTTTTTGTACTTTTAATTCTTTTTAGGAAATTCTTTTTAGGAAATCAAACGTTCAATCTCACAATAGTCTTGGCCTCTAAATGCGGCAAGATTGCTATCTTTGCATCATTTCGTTCACTGTATTAATATTTTACACACATTTGCATGACACATTAAGAGCGAGTGAACACAGTAACCAGGGATGCTCCGATCCGCCTTTTTCGCCTCCGATACCGATACCTAGGGTTCGGTATTGGCCGATACCGATACCGATCCGATACCAGTGAAGTTTTTTTCCCTCATTTAAATAAATGTAGAATTTATATATCTCTGTGTGTGGAACTGATAATCATTCTTTCACAATCTACTAGATACGGACTACTTCATTATAAAGAAAAATAAAATAAACAATAAATATGAAAAAATATAGGCCTATGTATATTTATAATCTATGACAAAAAATGTATCAAACTAGGTTAGTGGATAATTCAGCAGCAAAAGATATTCTAGAAAAATCAGTGCACAATAATTTTAGAAATCCAAACATTTAGTGAAAAAAACTATTTTGTGGGGAACAAATAAAAGTGTTGCACTAAATATGGTAAAATGTTACACATTGCTATTTGTATTATTATAAAATCCATTCATTAAAAACATGAATGAATGTATTTATATATATAAAAGTGTATACTAGGGCTGCACGATATAGCGAAATTATCGAATTATCGCAAATGTAAATATCGCAATATGCATATCGCAAGGGCGTGCGATATCTGAATCATTTTAATAATAGGGTACTTAAATCAAAACGTTGGAAAAGGTCAAAGTTTTAGTTCGACGCACATAGCAGAGAATTGCTTGATGTTAAAAAGAGTTAAGTGCAGTAAGTTGCAGAAAACAACTCTTTGTCGTCTCGTCTTGCTGCACCTGAAGCGCGCGCACAAGCCGCATCTCGCACAGCGTATCTTCAGTTCTGCCGCACACGTGCAAAGCGCGCGCACACAGAGAGACGCGTTTCAGACGGCGCGCGAACACCGAGTTGATTCGTCTTTCGCATCTCCTCCTCATGTTTGAACAGACACATACACACAGAATTATGTCAGTAGTACCCGTATCGACGATCATTCTCGTAAACGCAGTCGGTTATGTTTTAAATGAA
>NW_015623505.1:415-562 GCF_001515625.1 Sinocyclocheilus rhinocerous | reverse complement strand
TCTTGAACGGTAACTGGTGAAGGGCCCGGTTCAAGACACACAGGTTCAAGATTGGTCGTAACCCACCGCCTTTTTTGGGTACAATGAAGTAGGGGCTGTAAAACCCTGACTTCATATCGGCTGGAGGGACCGGCTCTATCGCGTCCT
>NW_015623505.1:0-124 GCF_001515625.1 Sinocyclocheilus rhinocerous | reverse complement strand
GCGGGGTCTGGGTGTGTGTAACACTGACCTGCGTTCGAGCAGAGGGTGCGTGGGTAGTTCGTTGGTTTGTCCTCCCAACCTGCCCACTGCTGCTCACTGGCGAGAGAGGAGGGTGAGTGTGATA
>NW_015623504.1:0-1432 GCF_001515625.1 Sinocyclocheilus rhinocerous | reverse complement strand
ACTCTGGCTTATCCTGACACAGTTTTCCAAGGGCACTGAAAAAAATTATGGAGTACATTAACAGTACACAACAACTGCATTTTTGTTTGTGATGTTCTGTACCGTTTTCTGCAATGCAGTGTGTAACTGAATCAAAATACTGCTTTATTAAAGTTACTTTAGTTACTTTAGCATACTATGCTTAATGTGTATGCCTAGTAGTTATGCCAGGGTATCAATAACAGTAGAAACTACAGTATATGTAAACAACTGACTATTTTGTTTATAATTCATTAAAAATGAATCAAAAATATAATTATTACTGCTTACTTAATTTAGAATTTAATTAAAAAAATACACACAAAGACAATTACAATTCTTATTGTTAATCATATATGGATTGTGCCATTCATTCGTTCCACTAACCCATTGGTTTGTGGATGATATGGTGAACAAAGGCTCCTCTCTGTATCAAAAAAGTTGCAGACTTTGTTGATCTGGAGAAAATAACTTTCCGTATTGGTATAATAAGCATAACAGCAATATTACTAAATAAAAATGTTGAGCAATTCCACAAACAAACCTGATTTACAAACTGATTTACAAACTCTGATTTACACATACAGTATGTACTGGTGTCCTTTTGAGGTCATCGACAACTTGCCAATCAAGTCCATGCCTATCAATTCCCATGGTTCACTCACCTACAAAAAATTCAAACAATGAATAGTAGTAGTAGTAGTAGTAGTAGTAGTAGTAGTAGTAGTAGTAGTAGTAGTAGTAGTAGTAGTAGTAGTAGTAGTAGTAGTAGTAGTAGTAGTAGTAGTAGTAGTAGTAGTAATAATAATAATAATAATAATAAAAGAAAAACACACAATTATTGGAGTGTACTCCTCCTGGAGTTTGACAGTTCTATTGGACTGGCAAGCAGAACACTGTTTAATCTGTAGATAGTATAAAATAAAATATTATTTCATACCTGTTTTTTTTATAGGAACTAGCACTGTTTGTATTGAATATTTAATTGTGAGATCAGTAAAACTCACCCACTTTTCAATGTCAAGACTCATTTCAGGCCAGTAGTACCTGCTGGAAATGGCATGAATTGTTTTGTTTTTTGCCACTGTGACCACCTGCCTTGCTGGCATGAAATTCTTTGCCATTGACCACTTTTACATTGTGCTGTTTTTGTGTGTTCTTATGGCGAACATAAAACAGTACTCCATCTACATAAAAATAACATATACACACACACGAACACACACACACACACACACATATATATATATATATGAAATGTACCAGTTATATCAGCAGCGAAATATGTTAAATTAATGCAGTAATGAACATTAGCATAGCTTAACAATGAACAATACAGTGTCTTACCCTGGACTATATACTGATGTGCGCGTCGTCGAATGACATACTTTTCAGCTTTTGATATTTGATCAGG
>NW_015623503.1:314335-323172 GCF_001515625.1 Sinocyclocheilus rhinocerous | reverse complement strand
TGGGGGAATTACTAATATATATATATATATATAAATAAATAAACTAGCAGGTGTGATTAGTGTTTTGTTGCACTTTATTTATGCAATCCAGTGCCTAATTGTGTTAAAAATAAAATATATATTTTTTAATATGCATATTTACATAAACATAATATGCATAACATGTACATATATAAATACATACATTTTCATCAAAACATGATTTTATTCAGGAATTACTGTTGTTTCCTTCCACTTGTAGATCTAGTGGTGAGGTGTAAAATAAAATTAATAGTTCATCTTGTTACTGAATTGAGCTTACAGGTATGCCTTATAGAAATATATAACCTGATATAATAGATCATACAGTGCAAACATGCAGATCCGACTGTTCATTTAGTCTGTAAACGCAACGGTCTGAAGCTCAGAAAGCAGATAAGGAAATCACAGTTTGAAGAGGCCAAATAAAAGCTGATCCATGATTAACTAGACTTCAGCAATCATTGACTAACGCTGCTTGAGATATTACTTCTGATGGTGGACACAGCGTTATATAACAGACTTCATTCGAAGGGGGTATTTCTTAAAAAAGGGTGTTGGATTTGGACACCAGAACACTGGTCTGAAACGCTCTGCTTTTCCTGGAAGAAATGTCTGGTTGAGCAATGTGTTGGGTTTTGTTATTATTGTCCAGTGTTCAGATGTTTGATCAGAAACACAGCGAGTTTCCAGTCAGGGCTTGGCGGTGTATCGATATATATTTTCATAAACGATATGGAATGAGGCAGTTTATATCGATATGCAGCAGTTTGATGCGAGTGCATCTGAAAAATAGCTGAAGCTGCTGCGGTTACTTTCACTATATTTGTTTTCATTGCCTTTAATATGTACATATTGTTTGGTTAGACAATATCAGGCAGGATGAAGAACAAAAAAACCAAAATCCAAATAGAAAAACATACAAAATACCAAGATACACGACCAGTCAAACATTTTTGAACAGTAAGATTTTTAATGTGTTTTAAAGAAGTCTCTTCTGCTCCCCAAGCCTGCATTTATTTGAGCAGAAATACAGCAAAAGCAGTAAAATTGTGAAATATTTTTACTATTTAAAATAACTACTTTCCATTTGAATATATTCAAATAAAAAAAATTTTTTCTTAGTGGCTGTTAAAAATCACAAATATTGAAACATTTTTTTTTTCTTAAATGCTGTAAGCCTTATTGATTTATTAGCCTATATATCATACATTTTGAGTTTCGAGTCAAAATAAAAAAATGTAATTAATACTTTTATTCATCAAGGACACATTAAATTGATCAAAAGTGATTGATCAAAGACATTTATAATGTTACAAAATATTTCTTTTTCAAATAAATGCTGTTCTTTTGAACTTTCTATTCATCTGTGAATCCTGAAAAATAAAATGTATCACACTTTCCACAAAAATGTTAATGTTTTCATCATTGATAATAATCAGAAATGTTTCTTGAGCAGCAAATCAGCATATTAGAATGATTTCTGAAGATCATGTGACACTGAAGACTGGAGTAATGATGCTGAAAATACAGCTTTGATCACAGAAATAAATTACAGTTTAACAGATATTCACATAGAAAACAGATATTTTAAATCATAATCATTTTTCACAATTTTTACTGTATTTTTGATTAAATAAATGCAGCCTTGTTGAGCAGAAGACTCTTTGTCTGATCCAGCATATGTACTGTAGCAATCTCAAGCTGTTGATTGTAACCAGTATTTGACTAAAATTAGATTAAAATTAAGTTTTCTTTCAGATGGTTACAGATTAACAGTTGATATTGCAACATCTTTACAGCCACTGACATGTTTCGTCTTACAGCAAATTACTTTTGATTCTTCCGTGAGAACGGAATTTTAATTGCACAATTCGATTCTGGATTCCAGCGTAACCAGTGACCTGCATTCTCCGAGCATGTTCTCATAAAGCGCTCTCATTAAAGTATGAATATGGCTAAATTAGTTTGGTATACAGAGTAATTAGTCCCATTTGTTGTGATAATATACGTAGGAAGCTCTTTGGCATCGGCGCGGACGGTCGTGGTTCTGTTTCGTGGTTTACAGTTCATTAGATCAGTTTTCGTGACTCGCAACACTCACTCTTTAAATTTGGATGGCACTACAGAAAACATGTTTTGTTGGCCAATAAAGGTTTTATCGGCACTTTAGTAGCAGCGGGAGACGGCGCGCGCATAACGGCATTCCTCTACAAACATGCAACGAGAGGGAGGGAGGATAGAAGTGGATTGTTTTTAAGGAAATGCATGATTTAAACTAATAAATCACCAAAACAACTTAATTTTTAAAGAAAAAAAATAATAACCTTTTATTTCCTGGGGAAAAAACACTCTTCCCCAACAAATCCCTCAATTAAGAATCAGTCATAATCAAAACAATTTAGTAATATTGGAATTCAAGAAAATTCGATCAGCCTTTCTACTTCAAAATTCTTCAGTTATTTGTGAAACCTACTAGAAAATTATGAGTGAAAGTTGTTTCTGCACCAATTTGTTTTCCCAGTGTAAAGCTTAAAATTGGTTTGATTGTTTGTGTCTTACCTGGGAAAGTGTGCAGGTGTTTACTGCGGTCTGAAGCCAACAAACGTTAGAGGCGTTTCTGCAAACATGACAAGACTTGTTACGCTATAAAACAGGTTGAACAGAGCGATCCTCTAAATAGCATTGGATATCTAGCCACAAAACCCCTAAATAATCATCATGTTTCATTGATATTGATGCAAATCTTATCTTTTTGAAAATAGTGTAAACTTCAGCTATTTTGCTTCCATGATCATTATATGGCATTGCTTTTATATAAAGCCATAAAACTGGCTACATTTTTAAAAATAAAGGTGGGTTTTTTTTGCAGCGAATGCCATAGAAAAAACATTTTTGGTTCCCCAAAGAACCTTTCAGTGGTCAGTTCTTAAAAGAACCATTTTGTCTAAGTGTGAAGAACATTTTAATAATCTAAAAAACCCTTTTCCACTATACACCCTTAAAAATCAAGTTTTTGTAAAAAGCATCATTATATGGCATTGCTTTTATATAAAGCCATAAAACTGGCTACATTTTAAAAAATAAAGGTGGGTTTTTTTTTGCAGTAATGCCATAAAATAACAATTTTTGGTTTCCCAAAGAACCTTTCAGTGGTCAGTTCCTAAAAGAACCATTATTTTCTTGGTGTGAAGAACAGTTTACTGATCTAAAGAACCCTTTTTCCCACTTCAAAGAACCCTTTGCCATTCCATGGATGTTAAAGGTTCTTCACGGAACCATGAATGCCAATAATGAAGAAACTTTGTTTTTAAGAATATAGAAGAACCATTTTTGGTCCCCCAAAGAACCTTTCATTGGTCAGTTCTTAAAAAACCCATGTTTTCTTATCTTGAAGAACATTTTAATAATCTGAAGGACCTTTTTTCACTACACTCTTAAAAATAAAGGTTTCAAAAGGGGATTTTCACAATTATGCCATAGAAGAACCATTTTGGTTCCCCAAAGTAGCTTTCAGTGATCAGTTCTTCAAAGAAACAACATTTGAATAATCTAAAGAACCTTTTTCCACTATAAAGAACCTTTTGCACAATGGAAAGATTCTGTAGATGTCAAAGGTTCTTCATGGAACCAAGACGCCATTGAAGAACCTTTATTTTTAAGACTGTGAACCACTGTTTTTGGTTCCCCAAAGAACCTTTCAGTGGTCAGTTCTTAAAATACCAATTTTTTCTTATTGTGAAGAACATTTTAATAATCTGAAGGACTTTTTTCACAACACTCTTAAAAATAAAGGTTTCAAAAGGGGATTTTCACAGTTATGACATAGAAGAACCACTGTTTTTGGTTCCCCAAAGTAGCTTTCAGTGATCAGTTTTTAAAAGAACCATTTTTTCTTAGTGCGAAAAACATTGTAAACACCTACAAAACCTTTTTTTCACTACAAAGAACCTTTTGCACAATTGAAAGATTCTATAGATGTTAAAGGTTCTTCATGGAACCAAGACACCAATGAAGAACCTTTATTTTTAAGTGTCTAGAATAACCATTTTTGGTTCTCCAAAGAACCTTTCATTAAACAGTTCTTAAAATAACTATTTCTTCTTTCTTCTTAGATTTTAATACTCTGAACAACCTTTTTTTTCCACTGTAAAGATTCTTAAGTGGTTTCATAGATGTTAAAGTTTCTTCATGGAACGTGTAAGTGTAGAACAACCAATTTTGGTTCCACAAAGAACGTTTCAGTGAACAGTTATTAAAATAACCATTTCTTGCATTTTAATGATCTTAATAACCTTTTTTTCCACTTCAAAGAACCTTTTGTTCATTCCATGGCTGTTAAAGGTTCTTCACGGAACCATGAATGCCAGTAATGAAGAACCTTTGTTTTTAAGAGTGTAGAAGAACCATTTTTGGTTCCCCAAAGAACCTTTCAGTGACCAGTTCTTCAAAGAAACAATATGTTCTTGGTTTGAAGAATATTTTAATAATCTAAAGAACCTTTTTCCACTATAAAGAACCTTTTGCACAATGGAAAGATAATATAAAAGTTAAAGGTTCGTCATGGAACAAAGACACCAATGAAGAACCTTTATTTTTAAGACTGTATAACCACTGTTTTTGTTTCCCCAAAGATCCTTTCGTTGGTCAGTTCTTAAAATACCCATTTTTTCTTTTCGTGAAATACATTTTAATAATCTGAAGGACCTTTTTTTTACTACTCTCTTAAAAATAAAGGTTTCAAAAGGGAATTTTCACAGTTATGCCATAGAAGAACCATTTTGGTTCTTCAAAGAAACGTTATTTTCTTGGTTTGAAGAACGTTTGAATAATCTAAAGAACCCTTTTCCACTATAAAGAACCTTTTGCACAATGGAAAGATTCTGTAGATGTCAAAGGTTCTTCATGGAACCAAGACGCCATTGAAGAGCCTTTATTTTTAAGACTGTGAACCACTGTTTTTGGTCCCCCAAAGAACCTTTCAGTGGTCAGTTCTTAAAATACCCATTTTTTCTTATTGTGAAGAACATTTTAATAATCTGAAGGACTTTTTTCACAACACTCTTAAAAATAAAGGTTTCAAAAGGGGATTTTCACAGTTATGACATAGAAGAACCACTGTTTTTGGTTCCCCAAAGTAGCTTTCAGTGATCAGTTTTTAAAAGAACCATTTTTTCTTAGTGCGAAAAACATTGTAAACACCTACAAAACCTTTTTTTCACTACAAAGAACCTTTTGCACAATGGAAAGGTTCTATAGATGTCAAAGACACCAATGAAGAACCTTTATTTTTAAGTGTCTAGAATAACCATTTTTGGTTCTCCAAAGAACCTTTCATTAAACAGTTCTTAAAATAACTATTTCTTCTTTCTTCTTAGATTTTAATACTCTGAACAACCTTTTTTTTCCACTGTAAAGATTCTTAAGTGTTTTCATAGATGTTAAAGTTTCTTCATGGAACGTGTAAGTGTAGAACAACCAATTTTGGTTCCACAAAGAACGTTTCAGTGAACAGTTATTAAAATAACCATTTCTTGCATTTTAATGATCTTAATAACCTTTTTTTCCACTTCAAAGAACCTTTTGTTCATTCCATGGCTGTTAAAGGTTCTTCACGGAACCATGAATGCCAGTAATGAAGAACCTTTGTTTTATTTTAATAATTTGAAGGACCTTTTTTTTACTACTCTCTTAAAAATAAAGGTTTCAAAAGGGAATTTTCACAGTTATGCCATAGAAGAACCATTTTGGTTCTTCAAAGAAACTTTATTTTCTTGGTTTGAAGAACGTTTGAATAATCTAAAGAACCTTTTTCCACTATAAAGAACCTTTTGCACAATGGAAAGATTCTGTAGATGTCAAATGTTCTTCATGGAACCAAGACGCCATTGAAGAACCTTTATTTTTAAGACTATATAACCACTGTTTTTGGTTCCCAAAAGAACATTTCAATGGTCAGTTCTTAAAAGAACCATTTTTTCTTAGTGTGAAGAACATTTTAATAATCTAAAAAACCTTTTTTTTCACTACAAAGAACCTTTTGCACAATGGAAAGGTTCTATAGATGTCAAAGACACCAATGAAGAACCTTTATTTTTAAGTGTCTAGAAGAACCATTTTTGGTTCTCCTAAGAAGCTTTCAATAAACAGTTCTTAAAATAATAATTTCTTCTTTCTTCTTACATTTTAATAATCTGAAGAACCTTTTTTTCACTATAACGATTCTTTAGTGGTTCCACAAATGTTAAAGTTTCTTCATGGAACCATCAATGCCAATAAAGAACCTTTATTTTTGAAAGTGTAGAACAACCATTTTTGGTTCCACAAAGAACGTTTCAGTGAAAATTTATTTTAACAT
The DNA here is from genome assembly GCF_001515625.1 of Sinocyclocheilus rhinocerous. Taxonomy (NCBI): domain Eukaryota; kingdom Metazoa; phylum Chordata; class Actinopteri; order Cypriniformes; family Cyprinidae; genus Sinocyclocheilus; species Sinocyclocheilus rhinocerous. Next base: position 316,796 of record NW_015623503.1, on the reverse strand, counting down.
TTTAATCATCTGAATAACCTTTTTTCCACTTCAAATAACCTTTAGTGGTTCCATTGATGTTAAAGGTTTTTCATGGAACCATAAATGCCAATAAAGAACCTTCATTTTTAAGAGTGCAGCCAGTTTTATGGCTTTATAAAAACGCAACACCATATAATGCTGGTGGAAGTGAAATAGTGGAAGTGATCTGAAGTGTCGCTCAGGGCGAAACGAAGAGTTTCTCTTACCGTAACCCAAGAGATCTTTGCAGTTTTGTCCTGTTTTTTAAGCTCTTCTTCTACAGTACAGAGTCCGTCTCAGATCCCGAGTGTTAAAGTCCAGAGATTGTCAAACAGGTGCCATAGGAGTCTGACCTGCGTCTCCTCCCTAAAGCTCGACGTTTGTTTGGTCTGTGCTGATGTCACACCTGGCAATGTAACTTCTGTGAAGTGTGATCTGAGATACTGAGGAAGTTCACCTGAGCCGCTCGGCTCTGACTTTCATCATGTTCCTGTGAAAGCTGGGAAGGGCACGGCTGGTTTCTGTTGTGTCGACGTCACTTTAGGGGCTTCACTCGTTACTAATCTCATGTCATTGTGTCTGCTGCTGGTTTCCTGTTCCCCGTAGGCTTTGTTAAGCCCTTCCAGCTTTGTAATAACAGCGGTCTCTCGCTCTGGGACGTGTATGTACAGGCGGACCAGCGTTACACAAGTGCTGTTGACATGTAGTAATTCCTGCTTCACGCCCATGACCTCACAGACATCGAGACCTGATTCTACTGCCTTCTGATTTGAAGTCAAGTCTAGGCATGAATCATTGTTGTTGTTGTTCTGGGAGAATCAAAGTTTATTCAGTGACTTCAGTGAAAATCTGTCGCTGAAAGGCCAGAGATGAAGAGCTTTAAGTACTAGTTTAGGAGGTTCTCATCATGCTGATAATCAGCACACTAAATGATGAATATAAAGCACATTACAGCTTATTCTGCCAACGAATCGACCAGCTAGTAAAATGAACAACCACTGCTTCATTTGTTTACATGCCATATATAGGGGAAGTCGTGGCCTAATGGTTAGAGAGTCGGACTTGTAACCCAAAGGTTGTGGGTTCGAGTCTCGTACCGGCAGGGATTGTAGGTGGGGGGAGTGAATGTACAGCGCTCTCTTCCACCTTCAATACCACGACTGAGGTGCCCTTGAGCAAGGCACCGAACCCCCAACTGCTCCCCGGGCGCCGCAGCAAAAATGGCTGGCATTGTGTTCACTGCTGTTTGTGTGCACTTTGGATGGGATAAATGCAGAGCACTAATTCCGAGTATGGGTCACCATACTTGGCCACATGTCATGTCACGTCACGTCATATATGAAATTAGTTGATTTCATTTTTAATGAATAATAATTTTTCCATTATTTTTATTCTCAGCTTTAAAAAACAACAACATCATTCTCTGTTGGAAAGAAAAGAGCCGTTCTCTTCATAAATATTTTCATAAATATTTAGAAAATATGAATTTTGTCATATTTCAGCACCAGTGTACCAGTGGAATTGCACTAATGCATTTTCTAATGAAAAAAATGTTTAATGTGATTATTTATAAGAAAACGTAGTTTTTAGACCATTTTTCATTGTGGTTACCGAGTGACAACCATTCCTTTATATATTTATTTATTTATCCATCCATCCATCATTCTATCTGTTTTTCTATTGATCCATCCATCCATCATTCTGTTGCTCCATTCAATATGCATCCGTCATTCTATGTTTTTCTGTCCATCCATCCATCCATCCATCCATTGTTCTATCGCTCCATCCATCCATCCATTGTTCTATTGCTCCATCCATCCATCATTCTGTTGCTCCATTCAATATCCATCCGTCATTTTATGTTTTTCTGTCCATCCATCCATCCATCGTTCTATCACTCCATCCATCCATCGTTCTATTGCTCCATCCATCCATTGTTCTATTGCTCCATCCATCCATCCATTCATCCATCCATTGTTCTGTCGCTCCATCCATCCATTGTTCTATTGCTCCATCCATCCATCCATCATTCTGTTGCTCCATTCAATATCCATCCATCATTCTATGTTTTTCTGTCCATCCATCATTCTGTCGCTCAATCCATCCATCCATCCATCCATCCATGGTTCAATTGCTCCATCCATCCATCCATCCATCCATCCAGCCATCCGTCATTCTGTTGCTCCATCCAATATCCATCCATGCGTCATTCTGTTGCTCCATCCAATATCCATCCATCCATCATTCTGTTGCTCCATTCAATATCCATCCGTCATTCTATGTTTTTCTGTCCATCCATCATTCTATCGCTACATCCATCCACCCATCCATCATTCTATCGCTCTATCCATCCATCCATCCATCCATTGTTCTATTGCTCCATCCATCCATCCATCATTCTGTTGCTCCATTCAATATCCATCCATCATTCTATGTTTTTCTGTCCATCCATCCATCCATC
>NW_015623503.1:311988-313432 GCF_001515625.1 Sinocyclocheilus rhinocerous | reverse complement strand
ATAATTTTATTTTTATATTTTATATTTCATATTTTTTATTTCACATGGGGTTTCTCAAATAATGTAAGGTCATACAAATTTCTAAATTACTTTCATCTGTAGCAGATCTTTATGAGAATATTATGATATTATGGCAACGTTTAAGACTCTTTTGTCAAAAAACACTGAGTTACAGACACTGAAACAAAATAAAAAACATTTATTGTGCTAATAATTTCAGACAAAAAAATGGGAAAGGTTTAGTTACTTATAAATAAACAAAAATGCCTTTATATGTTTAATTCTTTGTGATCGGGGATTCAAAATGTTTCTCCATTCGGTCGCATTTGATCTGTTCATTTCTCTTGATTTGGTGGTGATGTAGTCGCCGTCGCTGCTGTTTTGAGTTTCTTACAATCTCGTAATGATCCTAATAAAGCATCTGACACTCATTTATCACTCGTGTTGACAGATATGAGTCCTGTGAAGAGGAGAGATGTTCTCACCTTATCTGCGGTCATCCTTCTTAAGTGTGTGTGTGTTTATCTGGCCGTGTGACGCCTGCCAGACGCAGAACAAATGTGAGCGAACACCTTCATTTCATCACATTCACCTCCATGTGTTTGTGTGCTGCTGTTTCAGATCGATTTTTTGGTAAAAGTTGTGGTTTGTTTGGTTACAGATCAGGGTTTTAGTCCATGTCTGTTAGATTAGAGGTGTTGTTGTTGTTGGCTTGGCAACTAACTGAAATAAGTTTAATTTTAAGTGCTACTTAATTACTAAAACTGAAATAAAAATAAAGGCTAAATAAATAAAAAAATACAAGTATGTATTGTTAACTAGAACTATTAAAAATCATTTCCATTAACTCAAATAAAGATGAAAAAAAAAAAAAATTACATGAAAACCTTAAAAAACAATAAGTTTAATTTTAAGTGCTACTTAATTACTAAAACTGAAATAAAAATAAATTAAGGCTAAATAAAAATAATATTAATAATAAAAATTACAAGTATGTATTGTTAACTAAAACTATTAAAAATCATTTCCATTAACTCAAATAAAGATGAAATATTACATGAAAACCTTAAAAAAACATACAAATTTGAAATGAAATAAGTTTAATTTTAAGTACTACAATTACTGAAGCTGAAATAAAAATTGATTGTGGCTAAATAGAAATTAAAAAAAGAAAAATTACAAGTAAAAATAATTTTAGTTAACTGAAATAAAATAAAACATAAATATTACATGAAAACAAAAAATTAGAAATGTTGCCTTTGCAACTAACTGAAATAAGTTTAATTTTAAGTACTAACATTTCTAAAACTAAAAGTGAAATAAAAATAAATGAAGGCTAAATAGAAATTAAAAGAACAAAAACTAAGAAAAATGACAAGTAGATATTAACTAAAACTATTAAAAGTCATTTTCATTATCTGAAAGCTGAAATAAAATATAAAAC
>NW_015623503.1:277826-311516 GCF_001515625.1 Sinocyclocheilus rhinocerous | reverse complement strand
CGTCATTCTGTTGCTCCATCCAATATCCATCCATGCGTCATTCTGTTGCTCCATCCAATATCCGTCCATGCGTCATTCTGTTGCTCCATCCAATATCCATCCATGCGTCATTCTGTTGCTCCATCCAATATCCATCCATGCGTCATTCTGTTGCTCCATCCAATATCCATCCATGTGTCATTCTGTTGCTCCATCCAATATCCATCCATGCGTCATTCTGTTGCTCCATCCAATATCCATCCATGCGTCATTCTGTTGCTCCATCCAATATCCATCCATCCATCATTCTGTTGCTCCATCCAATATCCATCCATCCATCATTCTGTTGCTCCATCCAATATCCATCCATCCGTCATTCTGTTGCTCCATCCAATATCCATCCATGTGTCATTCTGTTCCTCCAATAACCATCCATGTGTCATTCTGTTGCTCCATCCAATATCCGTCCATGCGTCATTCTGTTGCTCTATCCAATATCCATCCATCCGTCATTCTGTTGCTCCATCCAATATCCATCCATCATTCTGTTGCTCCATCCATCCATCCATCCCTTTATGTTTGTTTTTAGAGCTATTTTATGTCAAAGCATTAAATGGAGATTTTTTTCCACCATTAGAAGATGCCATACAGGGCTGTGATACTGTAGCTTTGAAATACTTGATACTATGATCCTCACAAACTTTGACAAATCCAGTGACGGGTTTTCCTCAGAAGTGTTTGGTTTCCCGGCAGACAGATAAAATCCTGTTCACCCTGACAGCTTGCTCATTTCCAAAACACGACAATATCAAGTCACCGATTTTGACAAACAGACAACAGTACGTTAGAGTTACTGGAAAAGAGCAGCTTGATGTTCAGTACAGTAGAGCAGCTCTAAACATTTGCTCTGCCTGTTTGTCATGTGTTATTCCAGGACAGACTTGGTACATTCATTTTGTCTAGTCATTTGAAAATGCCCTGAACAGAGTTAAAAGGAGCACTGTTTTTTTTCCCTTCCAAACAACATGAAAAGATCATCCAATGTTCCTGCTGGGATCCCGGATGGACGCCAGATTCCGAGGGGAAGCTCAAGAACTGGGTTTTCTCCACGCTTGCTTTCCATCAGAGGCCTTTCAAACGTGTCCAATATACAAAGGACCGCCCTTCCTTCATCGGCTTCAAAGAAGCAGGTCTTCCTCCACACATGCAACCATTCACATAAACCAAACATCAGCTCTTCATCATTACGTTTATCCAGCGCTGGAACTGTGAATTTCAACAGCTCTCTGACCAGAAACGCTTTCATGCAAACAGATAATCAAGACGTTACGACGGCTTTTGCTTTTCTGAGGCCCAACAGCCACACCAAGCTGAGTTCTGCATTATTGTTATGCGTCTTCATGACTTTGGCCTTCTTTTCGAGAGCTTGAGATTGTTGAGTCGCATCCAGACTCTGGTTTCTGCGGCTGTGTTTTGTACAGATTTCTTCTTGTGCTCTGTTGTTTTTCTTGTTTCTGGGAAACGCTTCCAAGTGCTCTTGCGGCTGCTTTTGTCTAATTATTGGTCTTCGTCTTTTCTTTTCGCTCTTAATCGCTCAGCTAAACAATCCTATAAGCGATTATGATGAAATATTGCTTGCTCCACACTCACATGTTTCTGCTGTCTTCATAGGCGCCATAAGTGACTGATTTGCACATTAAAATGTGCATAAAATTGCATTTTGAATTAGACTATTGCATTTTGCGATTGAATGCAATATATTTATAATTAACAGTTCTCTTGACTTGTTCGCCGTGCATTGCAGTGCATTCTGGGATTGCCTTCTCCATGAGGAATGTCTGTGATCCCTTATAATGCTGTCTAGGTAGGGAGCGCACTAGGTTTGGGAACAGATTATATTATAGAAACTATGGTTCTAAAGTCAAAATTGACATTTTTTAATGTTTTTGAAATATGTCTCTTCTGCTGCTTGGCAACTAACTGAAATAAGTTTAATTTTAAGTGCTACTTAATTACTAAAACTGAAATAAAAATAAAGGCTAAATAAATAAAAAAATACAAGTATGTATTGTTAACTAGAACTATTAAAAATCATTTCCATTAACTCAAATAAAGATGAAAAAAAAAAAAAATTACATGAAAACCTTAAAAAACAATAAGTTTAATTTTAAGTGCTACTTAATTACTAAAACTGAAATAAAAATAAATTAAGGCTAAATAAAAATAATATTAATAATAAAAATTACAAGTATGTATTGTTAACTAAAACTATTAAAAATCATTTCCATTAACTCAAATAAAGATGAAATATTACATGAAAACCTTAAAAAAACATACAAATTTGAAATGAAATAAGTTTAATTTTAAGTACTACAATTACTGAAGCTGAAATAAAAATTGATTGTGGCTAAATAGAAATTAAAAAAAGAAAAATTACAAGTAAAAATAATTTTAGTTAACTGAAATAAAATAAAACATAAATATTACATGAAAACAAAAAATTAGAAATGTTGCCTTTGCAACTAACTGAAATAAGTTTAATTTTAAGTACTAACATTTCTAAAACTAAAAGTGAAATAAAAATAAATGAAGGCTAAATAGAAATTAAAAGAACAAAAACTAAGAAAAATGACAAGTAGATATTAACTAAAACTATTAAAAGTCATTTTCATTATCTGAAAGCTGAAATAAAATATAAAACTTAGATATTAGAAAAAAAAAAGGTAAACAAAAATTAGAAATGCTGCCTTGGCAATGAACTGAAGTAAGTTTAAGTACTAAAATTACCAAAACTGAAATAAAAATAAATTAGGGCTAAATAGAAATATTTAAAAAGTGACATACATAATGTTAACTAAAACTGTCATTAACATATTAATTTTTTCATTTACTGAAATAAAGCTGAAATAAAATGGAAATGTTAAACGAAAATGAGAAATGTTGCTTTGGCAACTAAATGAAATAAAATAAAGTCTACAGTTATTAAAACTAAAACTGAAAAAAAAAGCTAAATAGAAATATTTAAAAAATGACAAAAAAGTGAGAAAACAAAATGACTTTTTAAATAACATATTAAAATTAATAAAATAAAATGTAATTTATCTAAAATTCAATTTAAATTGCTTGCTCCACACTCACATGTTTCTGCTGTCTTCATAGGCGCCATAAGTGACTGATTTGCACATTAAAATGTGCATAAAATTGCATTTTGAATTAGACTATTGCATTTTGCGATTGAATGCAATATATTTATAATTAACAGTTCTCTTGACTTGTTCGCCGTGCATTGCAGTGCATTCTGGGATTGCCTTCTCCATGAGGAATGTCTGTGATCCCTTATAATGCTGTCTAGGTAGGGAGCGCACTAGGTTTGGGAACAGATTATATTATAGAAACTATGGTTCTAAAGTCAAAATTGACATTTTTTAATGTTTTTGAAATATGTCTCTTCTGCTCACCAAGGCTGCATTTATTTGATCAAAACTAGAGTAAAAAATTGTGAAATATTATTATAATTTAAAATATCTGTTTTCTATGTGAATATCTGTTAAACTGTAATGTACAGTTCAGATCTGCTGCATGTTAATGAGGTTTTACTCAGAAAATCACTATGTAATTAATTATGTTGTATAGTGAGTATTTCTGAACATCTGTGTTCTGTAGCTGTTGGCATGATGGAAGTTATTGCTCCAAAACAATTACTGTCATGCTCACAAACTGGTAAGTTCAAATCAAGGTAAAGTTAGTTGTTTATCTTGCCTCTTTACCGAGGAGTGTTGCCTCCACATCATGCATGTTCACGTTCACATTTACTACATCAGAGTTTGTTTTTTGTCTCATTTTAACTCTGCAGTCTTTTATCGAGTTGTTCTTTTGGATGGAAGCATACGTTTTTATATTTTAGCACTGAAAAAGAAGTTGCATACAGTTGCACAATACTTGGAAGTTCTTTTGTGCCACATTATTTTATTTTATATTTATATATTTTTCATTATCTGAAAGCTGAAATAAAATATAAAACTTAGATATTAGAAAAAAAAAGGTAAACAAAAATTAGAAATGCTGCCTTGGCAATGAACTGAAGTAAGTTTAAGTACTAAAATTACCAAAACTGAAATAAAAATAAATTAGGGCTAAATAGAAATATTTAAAAAGTGACATACATAATGTTAACTAAAACTGTCATTAACATATTAATTTTTTCATTTACTGAAATAAAGCTGAAATAAAATGGAAATGTTAAACGAAAATGAGAAATGTTGCTTTGGCAACTAAATGAAATAAAATAAAGTCTACAGTTATTAAAACTAAAACTGAAAAAAAAAGCTAAATAGAAATATTTAAAAAATGACAAAAAAGTGAGAAAACAAAATGACTTTTTAAATAACATATTAAAATTAATAAAATAAAATGTAATTTATCTAAAATTCAATTTAATGAACAAATGATTAATTTAATATAAAAGCTATTTTATTTTAATAAAAAATTAAATTAAATTTAATTAAAACAAATCAACAGTCATTCAACAGGACAACAATATAAAAGTACCATACAAAAGTAAACAATAATTTCCTATAAAATGAAAGATTGAAATAGATTAATATTACTAAGATTTATTTATTTATTACTATGACTTACATGCATCAAAATACTATAGAGTTTGATTGGATGCATTACCTTATGTCTATTATTATTACTGTCAGAACTCCACGTGTCTATGTGGTGATGTACACTACTGTTCAGAAGTTGATCAAAAATACAGTAAAAACAGTAAAATATTATTACGATTTAAAACAGCTGTTTTTTTACTTCTATTTTGACTTTATATTTTCATTGGTATTTAACAAGATAATACATAATGGTACAGAGTTAAAAATTACAGATTGCCTTAAAAATTATAATAATATTGTAACGGGGCGAACGAGACATGAGACGTGCGGATCCATATGCGAGGCTTTTTTTCCAAGACGTGGTCATATAACAGGCATAGGTCAAACAATGGCAAACAGGTACAACACAGGCAAGACAAAGAGTAATCCTAGGACAAGCGTGGGTCTTCGATCGGCGAACAGAATCCAGAGGGCTTGACAAAAGGGGTAATCCGTAATACACAGGAAAACAGGCAAGGCAAGGCAAGATGAAATTTCAGCATCATTACTCCAGTCTTCAGTGTCACATGATCTTCAGAAATCATTCTAATATGCTGATTTGCTGTTCAAGAAACATTTCTGATTATTATCAATGTTGAAAAGAGTTGTGCTGCACAATATTTTTGTGGAAAGTGTGATACGTTTTATTTTTCAGGATTCACAGATGAATAGAAAGTTCAAAAGAACAGCATTTATTTGAACCTGAAATCTTTGGTAACATTATAAATGTCTTTATGACTCTGGAGCAGTGATGGACAGTGTGTTCAGACCCGTGACCCGACACACTTCCGCCGGAAAACTGGGTCACTGCTTTTCCTTCAGGCTCGGGGTCCAGCAGAGAGCTCTGGAAAGTTTATATGTATAAAGTGATGCTGCTTTTGTTTAGTTTATTGAAGATGCAGCAGTTGTTTATTTACTTAATAGGAAACAGGTAGAGTTCATTAACATTCTCCTTAGCTGGACAGGTACAGCGTTCATCAGTGGTTCCTTTGACCGTGACATGACAGGCTTAAGGTGCATTGCTGGGCGCCACCACTGCGCAAGGAGCTGAAGCGAGCACCGCCACCTAGGGAGGTTCTGCAGCATGGGCCGCCACCTCTGGAGAAGCTACAGCGGGCGCCATCGCCTCGGGGAACACGACGTCGTGCGCCACTACCTCGGGAGGATCTGCAGCATCAGCCGCCACCTCGGGAGACATCACAGTGGCCGCCGCCGTTTCAAAAGTTTCAGTGGTGGTGTATGCAGCCCAAATACACCATAAAACGATCCCCATTGTGGGAAGCGCTACAGACAGGGGAAATAGCTCAGGAACTGGAGGGCTTGAGAGCGCTGGTTTAGGGATACCAGCTGCACGTGCCGACACCAGCGGTGGGTCCTCCATGCTGGATGCTAGTCTGGGATACTGAAGAACAGTCCTTGTGGATCTGGGTGCAACAGACAGGAAGTGACAGGACTTTGAGCGAACAGACGTGATGTGACGTGACTCTAGATGATCAGCTGTGATGTGACGTGAATCTGGAAGATCAGCTGTGATGTGACGTGACTCTGGATGATCAGCTGTGATGTGACGTGACTCTGGATGATCAGCTGTGATGTGACGTGACTCTGGAAGTTCAGCTGAGACGTGACGAGACTCTGGAAGTTCAGCTGAGACGTGACGAGACTCTGGAAGTTCAGCTGAGACGTGACGAGACTCTGGAAGTTCAGCTGAGACGTGACGAGACTCTGGAAGTTCAGCTGGGACGTGACGAGACTCTGGAAGTTCAGATGAATCGTGACGAGACTCTGGAAGTTCAGCTGAGACGTGACGAGACTCTGGAAGTTCAGCTGGGACGTGACGAGACTCTGGAAGTTCAGATGAATCGTGACGAGACTCTGGAAGTTCAGCTGAGACGTGACGAGACTCTGGAAGTTCAGCTGGGACGTGACGAGACTCTGGAAGTTCAGCTGGGACGTGACGAGACACTGGAAGTTCAGCTGAGACGTGACAAGACTCTGGAAGTTCAGCTGAGACGTGACGAGACTCTGGTAGTTCAGCTGAGACGTGACGAGACTCTGGAAGATCCACTGTGACTTGACTTGATTCATGAAGATCAACCGTGACTGGGCCTTGTTTAAGGGCTAATAATATTCTTGCAGTGTCCATACCTGACCAATATCCACTTGAACAGCTGCTGGATCTTTGTGTGGCCGAGTATTCTGTAACGGGGCGAACGAGACGTGAGACGTGCGGATCCATATGCAAGGCTTTATTTCCAAGACGTGGTCATATAACAGGCATGGGTCAAACAATGGCAAACAGGTACAACACAGGCAAGGCAAGGCAAGACTAGACTAAACTATGAACTATGAACTAAACTGGGAATTGGCTCTGTAAAGTAGCTACTGCTAGAAGTGTGATAAATGCTAAACAATACTCGGCCTTGAATGGTGGCGTGAGACTGATTTATATAGTGTGTGTTATTAGTAGCTTTCAGGACAGCGTGTGATTGGTTACAACTGTGTGCAATCAGTGCAATGGATGATGGGAAATGTAGTCCAGGGTATAGTGTAACAGTCTGTGTAGTGTGAGAGTCCATGTAATGAGCGGGTGACCTCTGGTGGTGAGTGAACGGAAGTTCATAGACCGGATTCGTGACAAATATATGAAATATAATGTGATGTGATATAATATAATAACCTATTGTCCACACCCTATATTCAAGTGGAAGGAAATAATAATAAGAATAATAATATAAACATTGGCTGACCGACCAGTGTGTTGATTAATTCTCTTTAATTGCTGTGAAGTCATTCCAGTTTCGTTGAGCGCATTAAAGTTGATTATCGTTTGTTTCTGAACTAGAAATGAAAGCTGGTACGTTCTCAGGTTTAGGAGTTTGTGGCGCTGCATTAGATTTGCAGACTAAACGCTGAGTCTCAGCACTGAAACAGATTCCTGAGATGTTTGTGAGTGTGATCTAATGCTGAAGAAAGGCTGAATCAGACAGCAGTGACCCAAAACACAAACCAGTGACTCAAACTGAATAAACTCCACATTCTAGAAGATCTGAGTCAGATCTCTGATCTAAACCAGGCCAAATACACACAGCGCTTCCTAGTCCTGCCTCTGATGTGGTTTTACACCAGTCACATTGATACTGATGGTTTTTGTTCCAGATTTTCTGACTGTATTTGTGTGCCTCAGGGTTTCTTAAAAAGTCTTAATGCAAATTAAGGAGCAGCAGGTCTTAAATTCATAAACTCATTGCATTAAATGTTGAATGAAATAATATCTTTCCAATATAGATATCTGAAGGTCCTTAAATCAAGATACATTTACTTGAGATGCAAACTTTGTCCAGTAAAAGCAGTTTTTTGAAGACGAAGTCTCATGAAATGATTTGAGCTATTACTGCATTCACTTTAGACTGTAAAGATTTGAAGGTCAAAATTCAACATTTTATGTTGCATTGAGATTTTTTACTTGGAGCAATTATAGTGCAAATCTTAAAAGACGTTTAGTTCATGTAATTTAATTTGAGCCAAATCAAATTTTTCAATGCAGCATGAAATTTTCAACATAACATTTTGTGTTTTGACCTTCAGAATCTCTTACAGTGTACTATATATCTACAATACAGTTTAAAAAAAATCAAATTTGGCAATTTCTGTCAGTCTGTTTTTATATAAGACAGTTGATATGTAACAGAATTCCATCAATCAGTGCAATCTTCCTCTTACAGTTTCTGCAGGTCATAAAAAGTCAAATTTTCACAAAGTAAGGCCTTAAATCAGAGCAGAAACTCATTGCATTAAATGTTGCATGCATTGCTAAAAATTGCAAAAAATTAATATCTTTCTCAGTATTTTAATTTTGTATTCTAATATAACTGTCTAAATATCTTTACTTCAGATGCAAACTGAAGAAGTGAAGTATTGTTCTCTGAGAAATAGAACAAAATTAAGAGCTTAAAACAAGAACAAATGTCTGTCAATGGGATATTAAAACTCAAATTAAACAGATTTTTCTGAACCCACTGGCAGATATCTGCTCTTTTTTTAACCACAAACCATACATTTCTCATAAAACAAGACCTGTTTTCTATCATTTTGCTTCTCAAGTTGATTTAAGAATCTTTAGACATCTGCACTGGAAAACCAGGCAAACATACAGAAGAGGAGCATTGCTTTTTTCTAGTGTGATCATTATACAGTAAAATATTTCAGTATATTTTTTTGGAATATGAATTTAAAAGTAATTGAGATCTGTTGGAAGTTATATTTTCAATTTTTGGTAATGCAACTCATTTGCATTTAGAGAACATTTTGATGTATTGCATTTAATTTATTCTTTAGCTTGTCTTTAGTTGCTCTTAAAAAGCCTTAAATGTGCCTTCATCTCACCTGCATTGACCCGGGTGATTGTAACACTCGCTGTTGTTGGTGACTCAGCTCTGTTGGTGTGTTTGTCAGAGTTGTCTGCGCAGTGAGCGAGACTACGAGAGCGTGGTGCTGATGAGACTCAGACAAGCTGAAGAGAGGAAGAGGATGATGGAGGAGATGAAGAGGGAGGAGGAGACGGCGTGACTCGCACAAACTCACTGCGCTTTCTGCATTTTACCTTTGATTTTACATCAATAAAGCATTTTTGCCATCAATTTTGCTGAGTATTTTACAGTGCTTTTCTGGCAGGAGCAGCAAGTGCAGTTAAATTGGTTTCTGTGTTGAAATGACTTGAAGCTCTACTAAAGACAATAGTGTCATTATTCTGTTAAAAGGAAGGATTTACACTGTTTTTAGTGTTTAATGCTCCCGTTTAAATAAAGACTCTAGATTGAGTCTGTGTAGAATGACACTGGTTGGACAAACACGATTATTTTTATGATTTGTGAAATATTTTGCATTTAAAGTGTGATTGTTCTGTGTTTCTTTAAAATAAATATCCTTTTTTATCTGTTGCAATGACTTGCAGATATTTTTACTGACATGAGACTCAAATCTCACTGTAATGATTCTGATTCATGTCTGAGATCTCGATCTGACGTCATGAACATGACACCTCATTTACGTTAATCAAGAAAGGATTTATGAATTGCCTATGGAAGCATGGAATAAAAAAATAAATGTAATTGCAACTTTTTATCTCAAAATCTATATCTAAAAATTCAGACTTTTTTTTCTCTTGCAATTCTGACTTTTTTCTTTCTGCTATGGAATAAAAATAAAAATGTAATTGTGACTTTTTTAAAATTTATTATTTTTTTTAGCCACAGAATAAATTTTTTTTAAAAAGGTAATTTTGACTTTTTATCTCACAATACTGACTTTTTTATTCCAGTTTTGAGTTTATATCTCATAACTTTATTTATAGCAATCCTTATTCTGAAAAAAGTGAGAATTATGAGATAAAATTAATTAATTAATTTTTGATATTCTGTGGCACAAACAACAAAATATTTTTGTCGTAATGTGAGAAACATACACAATGTGCTTTTTATTTTTATTTTTTTTCCCAGCATTTTCTTGATTACGATTTTTGAGATTTAATTTTCAACCATTATATTTTTTGGTTTCAAAGAGCATTTTATAAATACATATTTCTTAGATTATAGATGTGACAATGGACTTCTGTTTACTTTCTGCTGACTTTCTGTTTCTTGGCATCATCAGCCAATCCTGTGGCTCAAGAGTCATTAGTCACATGACATTTACGGCTCAGCTGATTGGCTCAGAGTTTTCAGTGATGGCAGCAGGTAGGTTGAGATGAATGTGAATGCTAGCAGATTAGAACTCCAGGTAATGTAGACATCCATTGTGACGACCCAAAATGAAATGTATTTTAAAAGCATTAAAAAGAAACCATTCCGTCTTCAGCCGGTGTCACCCCACGACATCCATCTGACCCGCCACAGGGGGAAAATAGGAAAATGCCATCGAAACATAACTTTTAATTTAGATTTTTGTTTTAATATTTTTTTGTTTTATTTTTTGCATTCAAATGTTTAGAATATAAGTGAATTTTAATATGATACAGAGTTCTGGCATGAAACTCTAGATGGCGCAGTCCGATAGGTCTAACTCAATCTGACCTAATGACATCATTATCACATGGCACAGCTGATTGGTTCTCTCCTGTATTGGTAACCAATGAGCTCGCTGCTCAACATTCAAATATATGATTAGTGCTTGCCGTAGCAGTTGCAGCTTGCTTCAGAAACACTCCACCTTCCCCAGCTCCACCTGTATACATCTGCTATGAGGTGATTCATGTATGCTATATGGGGGTTATTTCATGTATGTTATATTTGCAGCAGCAATATTTCTTACATGCTCACAGCAGCATGTTGTGGATGTATTGGCAGTAGCAAGTCTCGGTACTTGCTCTGCTGCAGCAGCAGCGTAGCAGATCTATTCTGCCAAGACCAAATACATTAACATTGTCATGTACATTACCATGCAAATCCCTCCGAGAGTTGTCATGACAGAAATATAGTTAATGTATAATTTACTCAAATCGAGATTGATTTTTGGCCCTTCGTAGCAGGGTTATTATATTTAACTAACACTAAAAACCATTAAACATTCTTGTTACTAAAAAAAATAATAACATTAACTGAAATAAAATAAAATATAAAAAACTTTTTTATTGCAGTTATTTGCCAAGGCAACATTTCTCATTTTAATTTAGGTTAACGATGTACTAAAATGATTAAAACTAAAACTGAAATAAAAATGAATAAAAAATATAAAGCAACAACAAAACATTAAAAACACAACAAAGTTACTATAACTTAAACTAAAATTAAAACAGAAAAAAAATATATAATATAGTAGCAGGGGTGTTGTATTTAACGAAAACTAAAATTAAAACCATTCAAAAAATAAAAATAAAAAACGTTAACTGAAATAAAATAAAAAATATATAACTTTTTATTTCAGCTAGTTTTATTTTCAGAATTTCAACATTTCTTTTCTTTTTGTTTATCTTGATGTACTAAAATAACAAATTAAAATAAAAATGAAAAATCTATATAGACATATTTAAAAAAAAACTAAAACTAATAAAAAAGACAAAACACAACAAAATTACTAAAACTTTAAAATAAAAATAAAATGGAAAACAAAAATAAAAACTGATTCAAAATATTAAAAACTATAACAGTATCTCAATGATACTAAAATAACAATATATGCTCAGATTAGATTTAAATGTTTTTCAACTTCGAATCACAAACATGCAGCACTTTTAAACCCTTTAGAACAGATCACACTTTATTATTACTTTATTTTTAATTACAGCTTCTCACACAAGTATAAAGAAACAATATTAACATGTCAAGATTCAAAACAGACAAAATATATGTTTACATACACTGTAAATAAAATCAATTTGAGCTAAAACTAAAATTTGAAGCTAAAACTGATATTTTATTGCAAAGATAAAGTCAAGTTGGGAGAGATATGGAGAGATGCTATAGATGCAACATTGTACCTTTTGCACAAAGCAGAATAACAATGTTCCCAAAAGCAACTCAATCAAATCACAAAACTTACTTTCCTTATGTATTAAAGTAAAAAAATAAAGTAAATCCAGAAATCATGAATCAGAGAAAGCACATTGATGATGAGACAGACGTCTATAATTTCATCTCACATGTCACTTCATTGCTTTTATAAAAGTTTCCACTACTGCTGAAATCAGAAGGCTCTCTCTCTCACCTCGTTTACCATGTTTACCTGAAATACGAGAGACACAGAGTCTCAGCATGTCACTCGTCTCTTTATGGAGACGACTCCCATCATGCTGACCACTCTGAACCCCATCTTATCCAGTTTGTCTAAGACGAGTCTCGGCGGTTCGTTCACATGATACTGGGAGCTGTGAGACACACAAACGTCACAAATGGTTTAGTTAAAGATGAGCTATCTGAGCTATAGACTATAATGTTTACACTAGAGCTCTGCGCAAGCATTCTAACTCGCTCATCCAAAATCGCATACTTCACTACAATATAGTACACTGTAAAAATGATTGTGATTTTAACAGTAAAAATGCTACAGTAAAAACCTGTTAATTGTTTAACAGTAACTTTCCATACTATATACGGTTAATAACTGTAATTACATTTAATGTAATTTTACTGCATCCAAACTGTGAAAAAAGCTTATTTTGTAAAGTATTTTGTAAACAGTATTTGAACATATTTTTCAAGATTATTTTGCAGATTATGTTAAATTATGCATTTTGAATAGTTCTTTAGTCATTAAAACCAAAACTTGTTATTTTGCAGCTTTTATTATTTTGATATCTGCAATAAAGGTGATGCATATATACACAACTTAAAAAATATTTATTCTTATTTTGTGAAACACCGTATGTGATGGGAAGTTTTTATTGATATTTTTGAACTCAGCATCATCAAATTAGGTAATATTAGGCAAATCAGCAGAACGAGAAGCTTGACTTAACTTATTTGTCTGAGAAATAACTACAACATATCAGGTTACCAAACACTTACAAGTTGTTTCCAAGCATGGTTTTTTTCCGGTCTCCGATGGATCTGAATATTCGTCACCGACCATTGTGGGCCCCGTCTCCTGAAAACAAATACGGTTTGTCCACTTAATGTGGTTTTGTCTTCATTTGTGTCTTGTTTGGCCAACACTAGAACTATTGTTTTATCACTGCAAATGTCTTTTGTCAAGTGTTTTTCTTGTAAAATGTGTAAGTTTGTTTCTTCATGGGAATTTTTATCTCACAATTTGGACTTCTCTGAATTCTGAGTTTACATCACACAATTCTGACTTTTTTCCTTGTTATTCTGTTTATTTCTCGCAATTCTGACTTTTTCTTGTAATTTTGAATTTATTTCTCACATTTCTGACTTTTTTCTTGTAATTCTGAGTTTAGTTCTCACAATTCTGACTTTTTTCTTGTAATCCTGAGTTTATTTCTCACAATTCTGACTTTGTTCCTTGTAATTTTGAGTTTATTTCTCGCAATTTTGACTTATTTTTGAATTCTGAGTTTATATCTCACAATTCTAATTTTTTCTCTCTAAATTCTGACTTTATAACTTGTAATTCTGACTTTTTTACCCTCAAAATTGTAAGAAAAAAGTCGCAATTACCTTTTACATTTTTTTTTACCTGTGGCAGAAACAAGCTTCCATTGTCATATGACCTCATCATGATGCATGTGTTTAATGCTCAGTTCTCAACTTGGAAAATGGTTATTTTGCATGTCTTATACGTTTTAAATATATCAAGTTTTTATATGTAATATACTGCACATTTTATTAGGTCAAATAAAATGTTGCATGTGATTAGTGCACAGTTCTTAACTTGGAACTTAAATAGTTATTTTGCATGTCTTATTCATTTAAAATATATCACTTTTTTGAGCTCTATACCTGCACAGATTTAGTAGGTTTGAGGGGTGTGTGCATACAGAAGCTTTGTGTTCTGTGAACATGTTACGTGTGCTACTCTGAACTGTTTTCTTTGCTGTAGAGACCAGCGGGTGTGTCCCGTGGGGGCGTGGCCTCTGGGTAATGAGGGAACCAATCACTGAGCCTCATTGATCAATTACAGAGACGTTCTCATTATTATTCTCAATGACTGGCAGCTGCATCAGTGTGAAGAGCTTTGAAAACACTCAAGGAGGGTTTGAGGTGTGGAAATGCTACTTGAACGCTGGTGGATTGAATAGCTGGTGCTTCACTGCTGCCTTTCCCTCATCTTTTATTTTGTATTGCATGTCTTTATTTTTCCTTCCTGTTTGTTTCTTTTTTTTTTTTTTTTTGGTTCTTTATAAACATCAGTTTTATTCTACATGTGTACAAAACAGAAACAGTGTAATAAGTCCACCATATAAAAGTCAAATTCAAGCTTCAAGCTCCGGAAACACAATGCTTGAAAAGCAAAACTGTATATTTATCTACACAAGTTTTATTTTCTTCTAAGCAAAGAAAATGGGAAAACACAGAGCGTGTGCTTAAGAGTCCAAAACATTTTTTCGGTTACTGCTGTCAAGTCAAAACATGTTCCTGGAGTTCCACCAACTTCCTGTGTGTCCCGCAGTGACTTCCTGCCCATGTCTCTGGGTTGTTTAATTAAGTAAGGGTCAGTATCGCCGTAGTTCAGGTGATTTGGGGTCGGTTCCTCTGGACGGCCCGGAGGAAGCTCTTTAGAGCAGGAGCAGAGGTCGTTTCCTGACTTTCACATCACAGATTCATTTTCAAGCTTTTTCTTTGGGATCTATTTATAACCCTTACTTTTTATTTAATACTTTAGAGAGATGAACAGTGACTCGAATCCTTTCAGACAAGAAAAATGTGCTCTATGATTATGCAGCCGTATCTCAGGATGATGACTTAGAAATAATCTAAAATAATACTTGGACAATCCATGTACTTCTAATGAAAGGTCAGCCTCACTGTGGGCTTGACTTATTATTATTTTTATTTATTTTATTGTGCATGTCGATTGTGGAGACTTGTTATATTCTCTGATATCAATTATTTGTTCCAGTTTTATTTTAGTATCATTGAAATACTATTATAGTTTTTTCTTAACATTTTGAATCAGTTTTTATTTTTAAAAACTGTTCCATTGTTATTTTAAATTTAAAGTTTTAGTAATTTTGTTGTGTGCTTTTGTCATTTTCAGTGTTTTTTTATTTTTAATTTTTAAATTTGGAATGCCTGTATAATTTTATTAATAATAATTTAAACTAAATTAAAATAAAATGAGAAATGAGAAACTAGCCAAGAAATTAAGTTATATATATAATTTTTTAATATCAGTTAACATTTTTTCCCCCTGATATAATCTACTGAAAAAAATATACCAACCCTGATTTTTACTGGCTCAGAATTCTAGGAATTCTATCTATTTTAATTAATCTCTCCTGAATTGAAAGGAAAACCTGCTTTACACATTCTGACTGAGGAAGGAAAAGAGCTGCATTTAACCATGTCGACTGATTTATATACTGCATTTACAGTTATAAAACACACACTCTTAACATAATGTCTTATGAGACTAATTTTTGCTCTTTTGAAAAGTTTTTGCAGGGTAATTGCTTTCATGGTAAATGTTTAATTCAATGTTCTTGCAGTTTCTTTGGATTTATTTGTGAAATTTACTAGCAGTTTCTGAGTGAAATGATGCAGAATATATTCAGATGACTGAACGTTTTTGCCTCAGTGTGTTTTATCAGAGTAGATCTGTAAATCATGAACAAAACATCACTATTCTTTTTTATTTTGATTAAAGCAAGAAGGACTGTAGAACAAAACATCACTTTGGGTTGTTTTTAGTTGCTTTGCTGTGTACTTTATTGCAATTAATGCTCAGCAGTCTGTTTGCTGTGAGACTGAAGCAGCAGAACGTGGCCAATGCCGTGACAACTTCATTACTTTTATATGTTCCTCAAGAGAGAACAAAGATAGAGCTGCGACTCGATGCCAAATAACACGTCAGACAGGACATGTGTATTATAAAACGTCTCAAAAGTGCAGATATGTGCGCTGTATCACGCATGTCATGAAAACATGGTTATAGAAAACACGCTGCTGGTCTGTATTACCCAAGATTTCATTCTGTTTGGAGAAGAAATCAGCTTTTTTTGCTTAAAAAAATTCATGTTTCTGAACATTTTATATGACGACTCCTGCTGGGAATCTTGGGGGCCAATTATAGAATGCCGTTTTCAACTAAAAACAGAACTCTTTTTATCCGTTTTGGAAATTCATTTACACCACAACAGCGTTTTGGGGGCTTGAAAATGCAAACTTTTGAAAATGGGATTCAGAATGATACGGTTATTGTCTCCATGTAAACTACAAAAAAAATGCAAATTTGTGAGAACGGTGACGTCATATGCATACACATTAATTGTTCAGTCTATAGGCATGCATGAGTTGTTACAAAGTGACGTCGCCGACTACTGGCCTGGCATACAGCGTTTTTAGTCATTTTTCGCGGATCCATGTGAACATTTTCAAAAATGCAAAGAAAGAAGTAGTACATCGTTGTCGTGTAAACGTGCCTTACAAACCTGCAGAGCGTTTGCGTTTATGAACCTCTCTAATGTCTTCAAAGGATCATTTACAGAAATGAGGAAAGAAACAGACACACAACTGACAGGTTGACTTGATTTGTCAGTTTAATAGTTAAGAACAGTTTCTGTAGGACAGTAAACAGACAGAACACATCATTTTTAACACAATATTGATGATCCTGGTTGACTGTCGTCTCTCTGAAGAGCCACTGCTGTGGACATTTACATACATCTTTTATCTAAAGTGACTTATGAATGATGCACATCACTAGCAATTAATCATACAAAAGCAGCGTTCTCACAAAACCCCAAAACTGAACTTCATTTAGTCATACAGAAGCTAAAAGCAAAGTAAAAATGCAGAAATATCGAGGTGTGCATGCTTAAAATAAATAAATAAATAAATAAAAATAAGTGTTTATTTATATGTATAGTAGATTTCACTTATGGTTGTGGATAGTTTAGTGCTCATGTGTCTTCAGCAGTTTTTAGGGGTGTGAATCTTGAATCGATTCAATTTACAATTTATACAGGTTTCGATTAAATTGAGGAACAATTTGGGAAATTCAGAATGGTTCAATTCCATTTTAATTATTCAGTTCAGCTTTTTTTTAATGCATTAATAGGATTATGTAAATGGTTCTCATAATGTGTTTCCTAGGTCAGAAAAAGAAAACTTCAAACTACTTAAGATTACACACCAAGCCACTGAAAAAAAAAGAACCAATTTTCACTTAGAAATTACTCGTAAATTTGACAAATAATTAAAAATAAATGTCAAGTAACACAAATTAAACTCGAAATTTTGAAGCAGAAAATTTGTTTTTTAATTGTTATAATTTTTATTTTATTTTATTTTTTTTGCAGTGCAACTTGAAAGTAAACAAATTAAATACATGCACATACAGGTTACTTAGATTATAACCAAGAGTGAAATGTGCTGATAAAATATTTTAGAGCTGAACATACCTAGGAATGTATTTAGTTTGATTTATTTCCATGAATTTTCTTGGTCTGGAATTAAGAGTTTTAAAATTCTTTATTATTTCTAGGTTTTTCATGCCATTGTCAGTAAACTAATCCAATTTTATTCATTCAGTTTCCTTAAAGTCTTATATGCAAATAAAGCACAAAAAAATAAAATAATAAAATTCAGCTTTATCCAAGAAAAAGCAATGACAGTAAAATGGTAATAGTGGTGAGGTTTTTATGCATTTTCATGTTTTATTTCAGTTGTAGTGCCACACAATGAGTTTACCAATGGTTTGTGTGTTCTTGACTCTATACTATAGTTTCTATAGTCTCCAATAATTCGCTCATATAACAAATGTAATGTTTATTCAATTTAAAACATTGAATCATACTTTACCAAATCACGATTCATTCATTTTTGTTTTTTTTAGAATTTTAAATCAATTCTTGACCGAAACACAAGATTAACGATTCCAAAATCCATGATTCAGGATCAATTTGTAATCGATGCATCTAAAAATGAGTGAATCGCCAAACCATAACTAACAACATTTTTTATTTGAATTTTACTTGATACCAAACAATATGAATGAAAAGAATGCATTTTTATATAGTTAGCATTATGGTAGTGAGTTTGCACAATTTTCTTTGTAAAATTAAAAATCGTAAAATTTAAAAAGGATTTGCAGACATTATGGGAATATTACTTTTCAGTGTTCTCAAAATGTTTTGAAACAAAACGTTGTGGGAATATTGTACATTCTGAACGTTCAAAATGTCCAGTTTTTTTAGTTGAGTGCACTTTGACATGGAGTATCTGTGAGATTATTTTCTCAGTAAAGATGTTTATATTTTTATATTTGAATCTGTCAAAACATTTTCAGCCTAATATGATGAAATGCACTTAAAGTGGGTAATTCATCTTATTTTTAACAATCTTCTTCATGGACGAAACCGAAAGCATCCCGTCTGATCGCGGGTCCTACCGTGCGTGAAGTTATGGTGAGATAAAGCAGACAGATAAGATGTCGGTCCTTAAATGAGGGTGATGTAACTGTACTACTGCTTTTGAGAAGAACCATATGTCTGCGAGGTCCTTTGAATTTCTTGCTCTCTCGTGCTCGTAAATCAAAAGCAGAGGAGGCCCACGCGATGCAGATCTTAACAGGATTAGCGGGAGAGCAGATGTGGATCCGCTGATACAGGTCTCTTACTGAAGCAAGTGTTAAATGATGCTTGATGCCAAAGGCTTTATCAAATGTTGCTCACTTTACATGCTGTTTGGCACGTGCAAACCCTGCTAGCGAAAGAACGTTTTAAAAACGTTCTGATGAAGGGATGTAAATATTATTTGTGACCCTGGAGCACAAAAGCAGTGTTAAGTTGCTGGGGTATATTTGTAGCAATAGCCAACAATACATTGTATGGGTCAAAATTATACATTTTTCTTTTATGCCAAAAATCATTAGGATATTAAGTAAAGATCATGTTCCATGAAGATATTTTGTAAATTTTCTGCCGTAAATATATCAAAACTTAATTTTTGATTAGTAATATGCATTGCTAAGAACTTCATTTGAACAACTTTAAAGATGATTTTCTCAATATTTAGATTTTTTTGCACCCTCAGATTCCAGATTTTCAAATAGTTGTATCTCGGCCAAATATTGTTCTATCCTAACAAACCATACATCAATGGAAAGATTATTTATTCAGCTTTCAGCTGATGCATAACTCTCAATTTCCAAAAATGGACCCTTATGACTGGTTTTGTGCTCCAGGGTCACATTTCTGAATGTTTCTAAATGTTTAAAAAACATTCAATTTTAACATTCTGCAAAACGTTATGTTTTGAATGTTCTCAAACATTTTGAAACAAGTAGTAAAGGCCCTTTCACACTGAACACGAACATTCGGCGCGAAAATTCAATCGTAATCATATCTCCTGAAAAAAAATTGAGAAACATTTTTCTACACATGAAATATGAAGACATATAATTATGACCATATATTTTCTGTATGTTTTCATGCAGCCCTCATGGGGTTTTTATAACAATAAAGGATGCTTATGACAAATGATATGCTGGGGTAGCGTTCAATCCATTATAAAACATACAAAGAGTGCATGTCTGCCTATTATAGAATCAAAATCCACTTTAGATCTCAAGCACTTGATGATGGTTTAAAGTGGGTTTTAATAAAAAACCCACATAATCACATACATTTTCAAGTGTAGCTTGATGCTAATTTTACCTCAAATTATATTTTAAGATGTATTCTTGTAAGCATTATAGATGTTTCTGATGAGGAACCAAATGTTATTTATCTTAATTTAATGCTGTATATTGAGCAGTGGATGATGTAAAAGCCGTATACGAGATACAAAGGCTGCATGAGGAAAAATGCTTTGTTGCTCATCTCACTTCATTTTTTTAGGATGTAACACAATATTGTAATGCATTACTTTTAAAAATAACTTTCCCCAGCACTGTGTTATAAATAAAAATGTTTCATGTTTTGTCTGATTAATGGCAGATAGAGTGAGTGTTTCAGGAGACATATTTGAAAACATCCATTGTTTTTGCAGTTCTGGTCATCATTTGACACAAAATGCAATATTTTCATAACAGAATGCAGTTGCACTTTAATGCATTTCATACACAAAGACAAAAGACACATGCATTTTGTAAACAGAAATGTAAATTCAACACTTCACGCACAAAATGCTGGATGAACTGCAAATCATTTTGCATTAGAGCTGAAGCGTCAGCAGACTGAATAGCAAAAATAATGTCGGTTTTCAAACAGGTTTCCTGAATAGTTACTCAAGACAAGAAGTACTGATTTAAAAACTTTTTTTGTAGCCTGAAATAAAATGCAAAGTAAAAACAAAAATAACAACTGTCATTGAAAAACGAACAGAAATAAAATATGACTTATTAAATTATTAAATCTATGAAACGAGAATGGCAAAATATGATTAAACTTTAATGCATTTCATACACACAAAGACAAAAGCCATGCAGCTGTGGTTTGTAAACAGAAATGTAAAGTCAGCACTTCAGGCACATAATTCTAAACCCAAAACCATTTCTGTACAAGAAGTTCAAAGTCCTTTCCAAGGGAGAATGTTTTGTGTATGTTCTATTTCATGATTCAATATGTCTTAAAATGAATTTTGTGAATGCAGATTCTGTGCATTTCATTCACAAAAGGGCTTCACAAAATGCATTTTATCCACAAAATGTTTTTTGTTGTTGTATATTTTAGTTTTGTGATTCAGCATGACACAAAATGCATAATGCATAGAAAGGGGTTCACGAAATATGTGCTTGCAAATGCATTTCATGACATACGGCTTCATTACCAATGAAACATAGTGTATTCAAAATAGTGACTACAAAAAATATCAAAATATAAGTGATTTCTGTTCAGTAACTGGTTTCATTTTTACTTTGCATTATTTTATTATTTGCATTATTTTAGTACTTTGCATTATTGTTCAGCAACTGTTTTAAATTTTAATTTGCATTATTTTATTCCAGTTTATAAAAATAGTTTATAAATCAACAGTTCTTGTCTTTTTAGTTTAGAAAAACCACACTATGAGACCATCTAAGGTCTTCTTCATCACAGGTCTGGGAAAACATTCCCATTTATCCATCTGGACAACAGCTATTCTCTGCAGTTAAATAGGGATTTAAAAAAAAAAAGTATTTTAACATGCAAAAAAATCACACACCTTTAACCAGTGCTTTAGTCCAAAATATGTCCATCTGAATTGCATCTGTATTTGTATTGTAACTGAATATCTCCTGGAAGGTTCTTCTGTCCATCTCTGTTTCAGACCACACACAGCACCAAAAGATGCAGATTCACGGCTAATGTTTTGTCTGTTTGAGTCATTCGAGTCCCATTGGTCTTGTCTGAGAGCTCATATTTAGTCAGCGTCAAAATTATTTGCGAGAAGACTTATTGTTTTTACTCTGTACAAAATGTCAGTGCAAGTGTCCCGATGGAGTCTGAAATGCAATCTATGCAATATACATGAACAGAATCTGTTGAGCTGCACAAGCTCCATTTCATGTGTTGTGTTCTGAAATGTGTTGATAATAAAATACAAACGTTTAAATGCAATCCCATGCAGTTCAATCTCATGTACATTACATGCTTTCTGAACAAAATGTCAGCACATGCGCAGTGTTGAGCGTTCATGTTTAACAGGGAATATTCTCAGAACAAAAGGTTCTCTCACAGTTATAAACAAACGTTACACATTCATTCACTGTTCAGGTAGGTGTGGCTAACTCTTAACTTTTATAAAGAATATCTCTTTGGATTTGAGACTTTAGTCTTTGCAACTTTACAGATCTTCTTTATGCACCAAGAGCTTGTAACACTCTAAAGAGAAAGGAAAAAATGAAATCGCATCATATGACCCCTTTAAGTTCTCAAAACCTTAGTGTAAAACATTATTTATACATCATTCGTGGAACTTTTTTTTCTGAAACATTACTACTCGTTTGAGAATGTTCAGAGGACATTCAAGAGTAACATTCCCATAATAATTGCAAAATGATACAATGGAATGTTCTCAATACTTGCATAACCAAGAAAAAACAAAAAAAACCGTCTCAGGTTACGTATGTAACCCTAGTTCCTCGAGGGATTCAGAGCGTGGTCACAGAAGGCGTTCCCCTAGCGTTTCCGATGCAGCTCGAGTTCCTGAAGAGGAACTGGATGTTTTGAACATTTAGAGAACATTCAGAAACAACATTTCACAACTTAATGGGAATGTTAGAAACATTTTCTTAGAATATATTTTTATTAGCTGGGTACTGCAAGTATAATCATAATTTTTGCCTTGATGACATATCTAAAAGGAAAGCTGACATATATGTCAGAAGTTTCATAGCAAATATTTAGTAAATATTCAGTGACCAGACTGTGAGACATAAATGACGTGAGACGCTCGTAAGACAGAACGTACGTAAACATGCGCATCATGGCACTACTCATGTGCGCAAGGTATTTTTGAAAACAGAAGGATTCAAGCGTTTACTTGCTTTGTTTTTTCCAATTGATTGGATTGTTTCAGATCTCAGTCAGATCGAGTGAGGTGTTTACATGAAGGCTTTTGGGCTGTTTTGTTTTGCAGAAGAAAATGGGCTGTTTTGTTTAAAAACAGAGGCTCTGTTCTTTGTGTTGGCATATTGCATGTTCAGATATTCATGCAACAACATTTTCTGGGGCCATGACAATTTTGTGAAAATGATAAAAAATGCTGGCGATGGCTGGCAACTTTTTAAAAAAGACGCTGGCAGGGAAAGAGTTAATAATGTTCTCAAAATGTTAGCACAAAAACACCGTTCATGGAATGTTTTTCACTGAAATGCTACTTGTTACAGAACGTTCAGAGAATGTTTAAAAGTAACACTTAAGTTTTTTAATATAGTCAAGCCCTGTTGTATATTACATACAAACAATATGTATTAGTGTGCGACTACTTTGAAACGGATAACGCTGTCTCTTTTGATAATTTTCTGGTCACCCTGTTCAATGGTGTCAGTGCCGTCAAATCAGTGATATTACTGAACGTTTAACACACACTCATCCTCCACAGAGGAACTCTTGTCCACTTGAAGTTGCTCAATCGCGACTGTACTGAATGTGTGTGTGTGTGTGTGTGTGTGTTTTGGAGCAACAGATCTCACAGGTGTCCGTACGAGGACGTAACTCGACTCTAGGCTGGGATTCGCTCTTTTCCCCTGATTGTATCAAACTCTGTCCTGTGAGCTCATTATGCTGTGCTGAAGCACATGGGACGTCCCAGCGGCTGAAGCTTTGACCTTTGACCTGGGTTTGTTTGATTTGGCACTGGTCTGTTGAGTGACGGGTCGCCTTGAGCAACGCTCTGATGGCTTTCAAACATTAGACATTCAAGAGAATAGAAAGGAAACACAATACTAGAAAATACTGCATACAGAATAAAAATGTTAAAAAAGTTATTGGAGTTCATTTCAAATTTAATTCAATGTGTTACTTGCCATTTATTTAGAAATAATTGTGAAATTGAATAGCATTGAAAATTGTTTCTAAAACAAATTTTTTTTTCCAATGTAATATTTATTAAAAATTGCATGTGAAAAACATTATGAATAGTAGTACTTGAACTCGCTCTGATATGATTTTGGCATCTGCTTATCATTTCAAACATAATTATTCTAGATATTTAACCAAATTTCATACAAAATGTCCTAATGTTGAGTTGTCTGATCAAATAATCACCTTTTTTAAAAAATAATTTAAATAATTACTTTTACATCCATCCATCCATACACTACTTTTTAAAATTTGGGGTCAGTATGATTTTTTCAAGATATTAATACTTTTATTCAGCAAAGAGGCATAAATTGACAGTAAAAATTACAAAAGATTTCTTGAACTTTCTATTCATCTGTGAATCCTGAAAAATAAAATGTATCACAGTTTCCACAAAAATATTGTGCAGCACAACTGTTTCAACATTGATAATAATCAGAAATGTTTCTGAGCAGCAAATCAGCATATTAGAATGATTTCTGAAGATCATGTGACACTGAAGACTGGAGTAATGATGCTGAAAATACAGCTTTGATCACAGAAATAAATTACAGTTTAACAGATATTCACTTAGAAAACAGCTGTTTTGAATTAAAATAATATTTCACTGTTTTTACTGTATTTTCGATCAAATAAATGCAGCCTCGGTGAGCAGAAGAGACTTCCTTTTAAAACTTTAAATCTTACCGACATCAAACTTTTGCACAGTCACTGCAAAAATACTATGTGTTCAGCTACAGTCTAGTTTTGTTGTGGTCCAGTGGGAAAATTGTCCTGAAAATTGACTTGTTAGATGATTGTTGTTCTATTCACTTGTGTAAATAACCAGACAGGAACGCTTAACTCTTTACATGCTGACTTAAATACATCGTGAATGTACCCTAAACAGAGACACATTTCTTCAAAATGTGTAAATCAACTGATTTTCTAAAAGGACAAACTTGAAAATGTTTGTACATGAAAACCACATGATTGCATGTATAATGTGTGTCTGTAAAACATGCATGCAGTTGCTCACAGGCTTGTTCAAATCACTACTGATGCTTAACTTAATACAAAAATCTACCTGTTAGTTAATCTCAGTATACTTCAAACACTGCATGATATACATTCATGTATGCATATGCATCATACAACTCTATAAATCTCTAAATGCACAATATCTGTCTCTCTTCTGTCTTGGCTGTGAATTTCACAGTGTTTTTCGCCCATGTAATGCAAACCGTCCAGTAATCACTTTCTATGCTTGGCAGAGCAACAGTATGAAGATAATCTTACTAAACTAGTTTATATCTAATCTGTCTGCATGATAACACATCTGGTTTAACAGCACAGACATATGATAAACTCTATTGCACTCACAAGTAATTATAAAATTTTTAACCACAATAATACAAAAATGCATATTAAGCATGTAAAATGGGACTGCATTAAAGGTAAATGTCCTTCATGGCAGCACATGCAAAAAATAAGTAAAAACATTAAAGTATCTACAAAGCTGAAAAAACTACACTACACTATTTTTGTAGATGCATCATTTTACAATGCATTTGGTCATGAGTAATTCATTATATGTGAGAATTTTTTTTATAGGTGATTCCATAATTGTGGTGCCATTTAGGACTTTCACTTCTGAAAAATTAGACTTACATTTCTGCCAATTATCAACATTTTGATAATTATGATTAAAATACAATGTAAATATAAAAATATTATGCTTAAAATATATTCGGTATGTGCAATATCTGTCTAAAAATCTTTTGTGCGGGCATTAGCGCATTACCTACGTCTTACACGGTTACATATCGAGAAAACATGCTTTTAGCCATTCAAAAGATATTTTTGCCCAAATTTTTTTTGCCATAATTTTTATAACAAGTGTTTTTTTGTGGACTATCCCAGCTAACAGGCAGAATGTTCTGGCAAAGTTCTCTCAAAGTTATGAACAAATATTCTTACAGTAACATTATTAGAATGTTTGTTGAAAGTTATCTGTTCTTTAATAATGTTCTCGAAAACATTAATTTATACATGGCTCATGGAACATTTTTTTTATTTTTTATAAAATATTTTAGTTGGACATTCGTCCAAATGTTAAGTCTCATATTTTAAATGTTACTGCTTGTTTTGGAAGTAACGTTTCCATTTTTATTTTATTATTTTCCTATATGTATCATGCTCCATGAAGATATTTTTTAAATCTTCACCGTAAATATATTAGAAATAAAATTTTTGATTAGTAATATGCATTGCTAAGAACTTCATTTGAACAACTTTAAAGGCGATTTTCTCAATATTTAGATTTTTTTGCTTTCAGATGATGTATAAATCTCTATTAAAAAAAATTTAACCTTATGACTGGTTTTGTGGTCCAGGGTCACATTTTTGTTAACTGCATTTAAGAACAAATTCACTCCAAACAAATGCGTTTAATTGAGCGGCTCTGTGATGTAGTCTGCACTCTGTCAGCCGTGTACGTTTCCCAGATAATGTGCACGTTTTCATTTTGCTAAAAAAATTGCATTGCAGAGCATGCACTGCAACAAAACACAACGCAGCTCTTGCCAGTGTTCCCGGGAGCTTTCACGAGAGCGAGCAGACACTGTTTATTTGTACTGGCAGTATGAGCGCGCATTACCTAGGGGGTGGAGAACCTCCTCGCCCCCCAGAAACCCATTTGGATGGAGACTTGATGGGGCCTTGACTGTTGGGGAGTCAGCCAGAGTGCAGGCCTCTTTTAATGGTCTCACCGCAGAAGCACATTCCCAGCTCTGAGAATTGGAGCAGACACGCCGGCTCCTGTCTTAGCAGCTTTCACTCTCGTTAGCCGTCTCTGCCACCTGCCCTCATCACGGCGAGCCTCGCGTCCAAACCACAACTGAACATGTGATTTATACAAATCAACCCCTCATCGTTTAGTGAATGACCTAATACTGGAGTTGATTGGTGATGTCAAAGTCTGAAAACTTCCAACAGATCTCCATTACTTCTTAAAAATACTGAAATAACATTCACTGTATAATCATACTGCAAAAAAGTGATCTTCCTCAGTATATTTGTCTTGTTTTCCAGTGCAAATGTCTAATGATTCTTAAATCAAGATGCATTTACTTGAGAAGCAAAATGACAGAAAATAAGAAGTCTTGTTTTATGAAAAATGAGTTTGTGGTTAAAAGAACAAATATTTGCCAGTGGGTCAACTTAATTCAAAGGGAAAAAACTAGTTTTAATATCCCACTGGCAGATATTTGTTCTTGTTTTAAGCATAAACTCATGTAATTTTGTTCCATTTCTCAGAAAATGTAAAAAGTTCATATTTTGCATCTCAAGTAAATCTATCTTGATGTTTAGAGGATGTTTAGATATTTATATTGGAAAACAAAAAAAACAACAACAACAAAAATGCTGAGATTTTGTGCAGTGCATGCAACATTTAGTGCCACGACATTATGAATTTAAGACTTTCGGCTCCGATTTAAGACCTTAATTTGTAAAAATGTGACTTTTTAAGACCTTCAGAAACCCTGCAAGAGGAAAACTGCATTGTTTTATAGTTCTGTTACATATTAACATGTCTTAAATAGAATTAGACTGAAAAAAACTCCCAAATTCAACTTTTTAATTTTATTGTAGAAATGCGGTACACTGTAAAAGATTTCAAAATTTTATGTTGAAAATTTTTGTGCTGCAATAAAAAAATTATTTGGCTCAGTTAAACTTTGAACTGAAAATAATAAATAAATAAACAGTGAACTCACTGTTTTAGTTACCAATTGAAAAATTTTAATGCAACATAAAATGTTGAGTTTTATCCTCCAAAATTTTTACAGCGTAAGAGTATAGAACTATAAAATGAATGCAGTAATAACTCAAATCATTTCATGAGATTTTGGTCTGCAAATCTGAGCACAGTTTGAGACTTTGAGACCTTTACTGAAACTCTAGAATAGACATGTGAGATTTACTTTATTTCCTCGGGAGAATGATCTTATAAGCAGGAGAATTAAGACTAAAAGTCTCCATTTGGAGACTAAAAATGAATGCAAACATTAATAGCTCACATCATGTAATGAAATCTATGACTTTTGCAGACTTTGTTATTTAGGCAAATGTGAGCACAATTTGAGACTTTTCTGAGATTTACTTTTATCCCTCACGAGAATCATCTAAGAAGCATGAGAATTAAATCTCAGCTGAGATCGTAAAGATTTCATTTGTACCTTCTTTCCTCTGGCGTGTCAGTGTTTTTGTGTGTGAGGACTAATAATTCACAGCTCTGCATCAGAACTGAAAGCTCACAAATCCTTCTCAAACAATCTGCTCTTCTGGCAGGTAGCAGATCTGAGTTTCTGCCAGATATCACGTTTCCCTCAACTGGCAGGTTCTTCAAGTGAAATATCGCTCTCCGTTTCTAAAAGCTAAACATTCGCTTTACGCCGGTCGTCTGTTAGAGTCATGATGGTAGCTTTGCAATTAACTTCACATCACATTCCAAAACGAGTAGGTTAATCTGTTTGGGCTTCATCTGAACTTTCTCAGGCCACATGAGGAACATTTGAAACGGTTCGACAGCTTCTAAATATATTCAACATTATCTGTCTATATGATGAAACCTACACTGTAAAAAATGATTGTGATTTTAACAGTAAAAGACTGTAAAAATGCTACAGTAAAAACCTGTTAACTGGTTAACAGTAAGTTTCCATACTATATTCGGTGAATAAATGTAATTACATTTAATGTAATTTTACAGTAAAATACTGTTAAAAGTCATTGTATAATTTACAGTGAAAAACTGTAAATTGACACTCCCAGAATTCCCTGCATGACGCTTCATATTTGATATTTTTTTTGTTGAAATAACATGTTTTTTTCTTTGTTTTTTCTTATCAGTTGTGTACATTAGGGTTTAATCTTACATCTAATGTTGCTAAATGAATGTTTATTGCATTATTTCAGTATCATGTGTGTCACCATGATGGGGTTTAGTGTTTGTGTGAATGACACTGTGTGCACCTTCTATATATAAGAACTACCCTCCTCAGCTCGTAGAAAAGCTGTTTGTGATGAGCTTTGGTTCATCATGTGACTTTCTCATCACTGCCAGTTTTGGGTGGTTATCAGTGCATTACAATGGTTCAAAACAGATAGTAGTACTTCAATATGTTGGTTTATTAACATTACACCAGTTAATGAAATACAATATTTTATTGTGAATTTAAGTTAAGTCTGTAAAACCTAAAATGTTGCTACCATATTTTTTACAGTGAAGTTCTGGCAACCACAGCTGCCGGTATTTTACCGTAAATGTCACAGATTTTTTTTTACAGTGTACAACAAGCAAGTTTACGTAAATCAAATCAAACAGTGTAAGAAAACCGTGATTGCATGACATTTCGAATGTCAGAGACAAGATGGAAACAAAGGTTATAAAAACATTTCTTGCAACATTCTACTAACTTCATTTTCACCCAAAATAAATTATTTGACGTTTATTTTTAATATTCTAAGAACATTAAAATGTCCAGTTTTTTGTTATGTTATTTAAAGGTTACAAAAATGTGTCTTAGAACGTACAAATAACATCATGAGGATGTTCCGAGTTTGTTGATCTCAGAACGTTCATCAAATATTAATAAAGAACATTCCATAAACATTACTTTAAGAATGTTTTGCCCTAACATTTACATATATAACTAATGTTTTTCATATTATATATTTATATAAAAACATTAGTGAAAAAAGTGCTTTTGTTGACCTTACTTGTCCAAATGTTGTTGCAACTTTCCAAATTGAAAAACTATGTTGTGCAATATCCCAGCATGCATTTCAGCTTGAAACAATTGTGGTAATTATTATTTAAAAAACAAAGATAATTTCTTCACATTTTACTGGTTTAATGACTGTTGTCGCTCTTAGTTAGCTCTCATATGGTTCCGCATTCATATTTTTATGGAATTAACAGTTGTTGATCATCACTGATGTGCATCTCATTGGATTTAATATATTTCAGGAAAACCGTTTACATCAAGCTTTACGAGTCAAATAATGCCCATATTATGTAGTGGGCTTTAGAAAAGCAAACATACAGGTGGAGGATTATGGATGATTGCTTTGCTAAATGCTAAAAAAGGGCTGCATGTTACTTATCAGATGAACAAAAGTATTTCAGATGTCAGAATGCACGATTTGAATCAGAGAGAATTAGCTGAGGTATATATAATTGGTTTCCTCGGCTTTTAAAGTTAGGTCAACAGTGCAGTTTTTAATAGACCTTAGTCAGGTTAGATGCAATGTTGAATGAATTTAGCACAAATGAAAATGAGGCTGTGAGGGATAGACTTACAGTCTTTACAATCGCATCCACTGAAGGTCCTGGATCGCAATTTTTGCCAACTTTCAAAACTGTTTTTATGGAGTCTTTGTCTGCTAAGGTTTTTTTCCCCTTGGAAAGATGTTAAAAAGTTGTTAAACAACAGCTCTGTACTTCAGTCCCTCACAGCCTCGTTTCTTTCCTGTCAAAAATTAAATATGGCGGGATTCTGACTACCCAGGTAACAAGTTTACGTTATAAAAGCATTGTCGGAACATTGTCTTGAAATATTTCTAAAACGTTAAAATGTCTAGTTTATCTTGATGTGATTATAACATTATTTAAAGGTTACAAATATGTTTCTCACAACATTCTACTGACTTTATTTTCTCCCAAAATATAACATTATTTGAACATTTGTATTAATATGAACAGTTTTATTGTCATGATTAGAACGTTATTTAAAGGTTACAAAAACGTTTCAAGTATGAGGACATGGTGAGAATGTTGATCTCAGAATGTTTTCTCTCAACGTTAGGAGAACGTATATCAAATGTTAGTTATAAAGTTACAAGAACTTTCCACAGACATTACTTTAAGAATGTTTTGTCCTAACATTTATATAACTTTTAAACGTTCCCTGTTAGCTACGGGCTATAACAAATTTAGGTTATAAAAACGTTGTGGGAACATTGTTTTGAAATGTTTCTAAAATGCTGAAAAGTCCAGTTTTCTTGTGGTGATTAGAACGTTATTTAAAAGTTACAAAAATGTTTATTAAAAATTCTACTAACTTTATTTTCACCCAAAACATAGCATTATTTGAACGTTTATTTCTAATATTCTAAGAACGTTAAAATGTCTAGTTTTCTTGTCGTGATTATAATGTTATTTAAAGATTTCAGAAACGTTTTTTAGAACGTTCATCAAGTACAAATATCATGACGACGTTCCGAGAATGTTGATCTCAGAATGTTTTCTCTCAACGTTATGAGAACGTATGTCAAATATTAGTTATAAAGTTACAAGAACGTTCCAAAACATTACTTTAAGAACATTTTGTTCCCTATTAGCTGGGTATATATTACACATAATCGGTGTGAAATGATGTATCTAAACACATTTACGCAGATGTGTAATTAAAAGTTGCAAACAATAATTTTTGCATGTTTTAAAGTACATTTGTGTTATTTTAACGATGAAGTTTTGCCTGTCATGTGCAGTCTAAATGAACAGAACTGGATGAAACGGTTTCAGATTTTAAGGATGATCATTTTCAATGCCGGTCGGTGTGGGATGGGTGTAGGAACCGCCAGCAAAGGCCTGTAATGTTTTCAGGCTGTGTAAACCATGTCTCCGGAACACTGTGTTTGTTAGGTCATTCCCTTAAGCACCCTTCATCCTCGCGCTGTTATTCTTTACTATCCCCTCCTCCGTTTGGGATCTACGGATCTTCTGCAACCTTTCACAAATTTCCTGGGCCTCTTTGTAACGGGTCGAGTCCTGCCACTGCATGTGTCACAAGAGACACGATGAGGGCTGTTT
This sequence comes from Sinocyclocheilus rhinocerous, assembly GCF_001515625.1. Lineage (NCBI taxonomy): Eukaryota > Metazoa > Chordata > Actinopteri > Cypriniformes > Cyprinidae > Sinocyclocheilus > Sinocyclocheilus rhinocerous. The sequence goes on along the minus strand of NW_015623503.1, from coordinate 279,907 downwards.
ATTAAAATTGCACGCTTGGTCCAATTTATGCATTTTTTATTTTTTTTCAAATAAACTGTTTAATTGTTAAACAAATAGCCTCATTATGCCTCTTCATTTAGTCTCACCAAGTGTCACATTCAATTAATACTCTGCCTTAAATAATGCTTGAACAAGGTGGTCGCTCTTACGATGTCAGAAAGATTAAAGCATGACTGCTTTCAGTGCATACTTAATAATATAGTCAAATATTACAATTGGTAAGATGCAAACTTACCGAATTGATGAATGTCCAAACTATATGTAAGGTGTCAATTTAACACACACATATAGCCACAATGAAAGTGTCCAAACTGCATGTGGAATCTGAATTAAATATAAACTGTAAAAAAAATATTTTTTTGAAGTTGTAAATAAAACAGATTATGCGAGTAAATTATGAAAATTGTTTCTACACCAAAGTTTTCAACTTTACCAAACTTTAAAGATTAACTCAATTGACCTAATAACGGTGTTTGAAATGTACATCTAATTTTATGTTCAAATAATAAATATGTTTAAATAATGTAAACAGCATGTCATTGGTGCAGTCTTATCCCAAGAGTCTAAGTTTTCACCCAAAAAAAAAAAAAAAATTATTATACAAATCTAAATATCTTATGGTCCACAACCCCATTAACAAAGACATTTTTAATATCCAACTTAAAATAAATTCACTATATCCAACATTAATTTAAAAACTACTATCCAACAATGACATAAAGATCATTTAACCTTGAAAACATTCAGATGGGGGAAAAAATCTCACAAATGTTGATGTTCAGAAAAGCCCAAATTAATGCATAACCATTTAATAAATGTGTTGAGGTGACATATATTTAAGAATTAAATATGGGGTATTTTACCTCATGTTACTCTATGCAACATGGCGTGATTTATCGCCTAAATCCTATGTAAACACACGTGTAAAACGCCACTCTATGGACCTTTTTCACATTTTATTTATTTGTTTTTTTTGTTTATTTCATTTATTTGTACAGGGACAACGCACAACAACAGTGTTGTGCCAGAGTTAGCTATAAAGCTAATTTGCATCTGCAGTCCCTGGGCAGGATGTTGTTAAAAAATATTAAAAATTAAAAGTCTCAAACAAAAAAAACATTAAATTACAAAGCCAAGTCTATGATCACATATTTGATTTTCCTTAAGCCATACTTTAAGCGTAGTTTTAAAAATACTAAATGTTGTACACTCTCTACTATAAACAGGTATTAAATTCCATCTTTCTGCTGCTCTAACTGAAAAAGCTGATTGTCCAAAAACAGTTTTCTTAAATTTAGTTGAACAATCACCTCTAACTGATGACCTAGTCTGCCTGGTATTATCCTTACAGAAAGTCACACATTGTTTAAGAGGTGGTGGTGCAAGATCATGAAATAGTTTGTACATCAAACACACATCAGCAAATAATAAAAAATTGTCAAACGTCAATAATTTATCATTTTTTATAATATTGCAGTGATGATAACTCCTTGGCTTTTTAGCTAAGATTTTCACAGTTTTTTTATTAAATAGTATATAATGGTTTAAAGTTATTTATACTGTATGAGACCAACTTGGAGCACAGTAAGATAAATGAGGGAGGATCATTGTATGCATAAAGAGTTTAGCAGCAGCCACAGGTAATTGGTGCCTAATATTCCTGAAGATCATCAAGCTTGCTCTAGTACTTTTAGAGATGTTTTTTAAAATTTAAGTTAGAATCCATAATCATACTATTATATTTAAAATGCTCAACAATATTTATTACCTCTCTTTTAACTAAAATATCTGGACAACGCTCATCAACTTTCCTGATCGAAAAAAAAAACTTTTGCATTCCCATTTGCTCAAATAGCAAAAGAAAAACTCCATGATGATGTTTTCATGACTTTAAAAAAATTAATAAAAAAATTAATAAAAATAGAGAAAGACTGATTACGGCAGTCAGAGAGAACGATGTCAAATTTACCGTCACTCCCATAGACGCTGTATTAGAAACACCCTCGCATTAGCATTAACTAGTTTTTGTAATTTGATGCAAAGGTAATATAATACAAAGT
>NW_015623503.1:277509-277684 GCF_001515625.1 Sinocyclocheilus rhinocerous | reverse complement strand
CAAAGGTAATATAATACAAAGTATAGTGTTATAAATGTACATACATAAAAAAAAAAAAATAATATATATATATATATATATAAACTTTGGAGGACTTACGATGCTGATGACCGTTGAAACGCTTCATCACAGTCTTGTGAAAAGGGTCATTGAACTGGATTGGCTGGCGTTTTCC
>NW_015623503.1:273496-277382 GCF_001515625.1 Sinocyclocheilus rhinocerous | reverse complement strand
TTCCCGCCTCGCGCCACTGTCAATCCCACAATCCTACTCGCGAGGGTGTCTCGCGCTCCGCTCCCACAGAGAGTGAACTGGAAAATTCCGTGCATCTCCGCGCCAGTGAACACATACAAAGATACAAACCAATTAAACACAGATGTTCGCGGTTACCGTTTCTCACCCGTGACCCGTGTGGCTCAGTGTGCCGTTATGTAACGTTAAATTATTCATGAGACGAACGTGACAAGCAGATGAAGTCACTGCAGGAACAGACGTCAATGGTGACCTTCAATAGTAAGCGATAAGAGTTTGAAAAGCTAGTGAGTTATGAAAAGCCCTCTGAAACATTAATACACTAAGTCAAAATATTAGATTCAATATAATGATTTTAAAAGATCTTTCAATGGCGAACGTGAAAATCCTGGAAGTTAAACGATCACTGATGACTGTATTTGGACTGTTTCCCAAACTGATGAGAAGCTAATATTTAAGTCATGAAAATTAAAAATAGCAGTAAACAATTTTAAAATAAAAATAACCAAAATAAAACAGTCAATTAAAAAAAAAAGAGTATTTTATTTGTTTTCCTGCAAGTCGTGTGACCATTAATCAACATCAGAGAACCATGAACATGCATATGTTTTGTTAAACTTAAGAAAAAAAATTCTTAAAGAATATATTTAAGAGGGGTTCAGCTTAAAAAAACTAGTTTTTTAACCTCATCTTTAGAGCTTTAGTTCTATCCATGCAATTATTATAATTTACAATTTATTTTTATAATAAATGAATAAACAAACAAAATGTGCTTTTCTTATTTTCGTCACACTTTATTTTAAGGTCCAATTCTCGCTATTAACAAACCATTAACTATGACGTTTTCCTCAGTAAACTCCTAATTTGCTGCTTATTTATAGTTAGTAAGGTAGCTGTTAAGTTTAGGTATTGGGTTGGATTAGGGATGTACTGTAGAATATGGTCATGCAGAATAAGTGCTAATAAATAGCCAATATGTTAATAATAGGCATTATAATAAGCAACTAGTTAATAGTGAGAATTGGTCCCTATACTAAAGTGTTACCTTTTGTTCTTGTGAATAAAAAGTTTGTAATGGAGAACAAACAAAGAAGCTATTCATGCAATTATTTACAAGAAATCAAATTATGTTGGCATCTGCCAAGTGATTTTTTTTAATGCCGAGTAGACCGTTACAACCAGGACAAGCATAAACAGTTCGGTTAAATCACTTAATTCCTACTTTCATTTAGTTAATACTAGGTGACCAGCCTACACAAGCAAGGTTGAAAATCACATTTGTATTCTTTGTTGTTGATGAATTAAAGATGAAAATGTGAATAAGTGGTCCTACTTCCATCAATGTACCTCCACCAAAATCTTTTATATTTAGTTTTTAGATGACATATAGTCTATAGCAATTTTTAAAATAATATTACTGAACATGACGTCTACTCACAAATCATGATGCTGATACTCAACAGAGTAGGGCATTGAATGATGAACATCTATGAAATTATCAGGTAAGAACTGAACAATGAAGTTCTCCGCCGGCTCCATACTAGCCAGCTACGTCCCTCACAAGGCCCCGTCAAATGATGTGTGTGGTCTTCATGTTTGCCAGATCAACAGAAATGCCACATCAAAAGCAGCTTTAGTTCTTATTTTGAAGATAGAGGCAAATTTTCAAAGATGCTATAAAGACAAATGGGTCATGGAAAAGAAAAGAAGCCATAATTGCTAGCATAAAAGAGGCCAAAAAAAAAAAGATAAATCGCAGTGAATGTGGCATTTATGATGGTAAGAAAGTGTTGTCAGACTACAAACATTGCTCATGTGCAACATCATCTTTTCTTTTAATTTAAGAGTCATTTGCAGGGTTGCACAAAATCTGCACCTGCACAGAAATGCCCATTATTAAGCAAATCATAAACCTTTGCGTGTTTAATAAATACTTTGGCTGATTTTGATGCAAATGCACAAAAAGAAGAATATCTCCAGATTTGTTCTGGGCTGAAATGAATCCGTGGTACTGAACACACCCATCATAACTGTAATAAAATACATTCTCGTTTATATTTTACGAGGTGGGATTGATTGTTGGATATTGATGTCAGTCCTGAGACAATTCCCGTGATTTCCCATTTCAATGTTTCCTACTCCCAGCCACATTTTCTTGTACTTTATTAGTGTGTTTTCTTGTTTGTCACTTGCTGATGTAATACTGTGGAGAGAAATAATTTTATGTTCCATGTGAATCGAGCTATCATCCGCCTATTACTTTTCCAGATGAGCTTAACCACAATTCCAGGAACGGCCTGAGTCTGAGGAACATCCCTGTGCTTGGAGAGTTGTGTTCTTGTTTACTGTGAGTGTGTGTGTGTGTGTGTTTCTCATGAATGCAAAGCTTTGAATTGCTGTGGTAATGGAATCCCATTGCCTGGTTATTCCAGTTACTGTGAGTAGCGTGTGAGTTTGAGCAAAGTTGGCTACAACAAATTTTGTCTCACTTTCTCATCCACAGTGGTTCTTGACTGCTTTTGCTTTTTGCACAAAAATAATGTCTTTAAAATCAAACGTTGAAGTTTATTAATATTACCGTAACTGCACTGGCCCAGAAGTATGCAAAATTATTAGTCTAACATGTTTGGTTTTTATATGTCTCTGATAGTTTCATGCTTTTGGCCGTCATTTTTGGTAGACACCATTTTTGCAACCTTTTTAGTGACTTTTTCCCCCCTCAAAACAGCACCTAGTGACTTTTTGGACTGTTGTCTTTAAACTTGTGTAAATGGCGATTTTGTCAAATGTCGTTGCCGTTAGAAATCAGGATTTAAGCTTAGAAGTGACTCCTGTTTAACATGGCCACGTTTCAGTCACTATTTCATACTTGTTGTCTGACAACAAAAACAGAAAAATATGTAAATGAAAATGATTTCTTGGGAATTTGGCTGTGTTAAAATACAGTTTGTGAGCTCTGAGAATAGGAGAGAAGCAAACAGATGTAAATGGCCGACAGCAGACAAAATGCAAATATGATGGTCATGATGTCATGAATATGCTAATTAGGGCATGATGCCATCTAGAAACATTTATTGACTTTTCGAACAGGCTTTAGCTACTTTCCATTGAGAGTATTTGGCAAAAGCGCTCAACACAAACCCAATATATTTGATGTTTTTGATGAGGTCAAATCACATGTCTATCCAAGCTAAAGGAGAACGTTCTCACAACTTGCACTAATGTTTTTTAAAAGTTATGTAAATGTTAGGATAAAACATTCTGAAAGTAATTTATTAAATGTAACTTTATTTATAGTTGATATATACGTTCTCATAATGTTGAGAGAAATGTTTTTAGAGCAACATTCTCAAAATGTCCTTATGATGTTATTTGTACTTGATGAAAACGTTCTTGTAACCTTTAAATGTTATAATCATGACAATAACTGGACATTTTAATGTTTTTTAGAATATTAAAAAATAAATGTTAAAAAAACGTTAGATTTTGGGTGATTTATAAAGTTAGTAGAATGTTGTAAGAAACTTTTTTGTAACCTTTAAATAATGTAATAATCACAACAAGAAAACTGGACATTTTAATGTTAGGATTTTAAAAAAGAAACGTTGAAATAATGCTTTATTTTGGGTGAAAAAGTAAGTAGAACGTTGTGAGAAACGTTTTTGTAAATTTAAATAATGTTATAATCACTACAAGGAAACGTCTCAGGTTACTTATGTAACCATGGTTCCCTGAGTAGGGAACGAGACACTGCGTCCTCTAGGGGTCGCTATGGGGAACACCTTCAGTGTGACCGGTGTCTGAAGCATATATCTAAAAACGACAATAACATTGGTCGGCGACAGCCTATGACGTCACTACCGGTGCG
>NW_015623503.1:271591-273424 GCF_001515625.1 Sinocyclocheilus rhinocerous | reverse complement strand
GAACTGTCTCAACAGACCCCTAGTAGCAACACCCTGTTAAAGTAGGTATCCTGAGGATACATAGGTGGAGTGGTGCCCCAGTTTAACCAACTCAAGAAAGGGCACGAAGCCACCACACGTAGCCCCTACCATACAGGATTTTAGAAAGAACGCAAAAAAGCTTAGTGTGCGAACTTACCACAGTGTGGATTTTAGAAAGTGAACAGGGACTTCGCGTGCACACTTATCATAACATGGATTTTAAAGACACCACTGCGTCCTCTAGGGGTCGCTATGGGGAACGGTATACCCACGCCACCATGCTGAGGGGAGCGCATGCCAGAAAATCTTGGCGAGCACTAAGTACCAACTCTACCATAGCCATGGGAGTTGCCCCTGGGACGTTAGACAGCTGTCAGTGACATTATCCCCTACGGCCAAAGGCCTAGGCTACATACCCCAAAGATTTACCTGTTAGGGCCAGAACTCCTAAAATCCTGTATGGTAGGGGCTACGTGCCCGGGGTGGAGTGGTGCCCAAGGCGGAACCGGGGCTTAACCAGCTCAAGAGAGGGCACGAAGCTCTCACCATACAGGATTTTAGAAAGAACGCAAAAAGCTTAGTGTGCGAACTTACCACAGTGTGGATTTTAGAAAGTGAACAGGGACTTCGCGTGCACACTTATCATAACATGGATTTTAAAGACACCGTTCTAAGGGGCTCTCATGGCACTCTGAAAGAGCAGCCCATAGATGGAAATGGTGCATCCCAAGAACAATATGTTTGAGAAGTCATCAACTTAATCTATGATATAATGCTGGAATGGCTAGCATTAAATTACCTAGCTGAGGGAGCATAACACCCAGCTCTCAGCCGAGAGGGGACCTACAGCATGTTCATTAGAAATCTTAAGGGTAAGCGTACTGCAAGCTTAGCCAAAAACTCAGCGCATCAGGGAGGTAGAGGAAGGGCCTAGTTCGCCTGATGTTGCCGGTTCCAGGTGCTCTGGGAAAAACAGAGAACTCAACTCTCCAAGTGAAAGGAGAACTCCGAATTCAGAAAAGGAGTAGCGTGCTCATAAGCAACTCTCTGATAGAGGGGAGCACTGCTAAACACCACCACGAGAACAGCCCACGGAGCAGGGAATTCAACTCAGAAGGGGAGAGAACTCGAACGCTCGGAAGAAAGCACCATGCTCACAAATAACCCTCTACAGTGAGGGGAGCGATGCTTTAAAAGTGTGTCAAAAAAGACACACTAGTTGAGTGGAGCCCAAGGCGAGTACCGGGGTCTAAGCCAACTCAGAGAAAGGGAACGAGGCTAATAATGCGTAATAATGTGGATTTTAGAAAGTGCGCAGAGTTCTAAGCGTGCACACTTACCACCATGTGGATTTTAGAAAGTCCCAGAAGCTTAGCGTATGCACTTACCATAGTATGGATTTTATAGAGATCTGCTCACAGATGCCCAGAAGTCCTCAGCCACTTTACCACCATGTGGATTTTAGAAAGTGCGCAGAGTGCTTAGCGTGCACACTTACCACCATGTGGATTTTAGAAAGTGCACAGAAGCTTAGCGTGTGCACTTACCATAGTATGGATTTTATAGAGATCTGCTCACAGATGCCCAGAAGTCCTCAGCCACTCAGCCACTCTCAGCGGCAGGCTCAAAGACAACCCTCTGAGGTGAGGGGAGCACTGCCTGACTTGACCCGAATAGAGGCAGCTTATCAGGTTACCCAACTGCCTGATGTCACTGCCACGGAGCGACTAATAGCTAACCCTCACAGAGAGGGGAGAACTTCTTAGCTCGACCAGAAGGGGGCGCTAGATTAGAAGGGGTAACCCAGCAGGG
>NW_015623503.1:270364-271228 GCF_001515625.1 Sinocyclocheilus rhinocerous | reverse complement strand
TGATGCTGGGAGACTTCCTCAGAAGCCCAGGCTGGAATCAGAACCGATGAGTGAAACCATCACTGTAATCAGTCAACAGCAGGAGGTCCTGACTTTGCAGGTGGGTCAAACCTAAAAGTCATAAAACTGAACAGGTCCGCGTAGCGCTGCAGAGAAAGGCTAGCATCAAATTCACAAGAACTAGTAGTAGAGTAGATAAAAATGGATCATATTCACAAACCATGGCTCCCGCGCATGACTCAGGCTCATGATATAGGCTGGAGGCGAAGTCCGAAGCCTGGACCCTCGTGGAATGAAGGATTTAAAGGCAGCCAAGCACGTCTTGGCCTCCTAAAAACTTCACAACCACCGTCTCGACGGAAGTGCTGAAAAGCTCAGAACGGGAAACCGGTGCATCAAGAAGAAAGCCCTTCTCTTTCGACCCGATATCCACCAGACTCACCCACAGATGTCTCTCCGTAACCACCATGGCTGCCATTTTTTTGGATCTGCCAATGGCAGTGGCGGCCTGCTTAGCGGCACGGAGAGCAAGATCCGTGGTGCGACGCAACTCAGCCACCTCATCAGGGGATAGACCCTGCCTTTATCCAGGTCTTTCAGCAGATCAGCCTGAAAAGCCTGAAGCACCACCATGGTGTGCAACGAGACTGCTGCCTGACCTGCTGCCGCCTTAAGAGCAGATGTCTTCCCCATGGAGAAATAGCAGGCCAGCGTCTCTTCAACAGGTGGCATCTTCTCATAACCATTCTCACGCATCCCCTCGATGTTGGCATAAATAGTATGCTGGAATCTGTGGATGAGGGACGAGAATGGATTTTTCTTTTTCAAGCCGGAGTGCAGTATAATGTGGTTATCTGAGAAGGA
>NW_015623503.1:264395-269898 GCF_001515625.1 Sinocyclocheilus rhinocerous | reverse complement strand
ACATTTCCTATATAAACAAAAGGAAATTACTGATAGGGAGAAATTTCCCGTCAGGTCCTTTCCATGTTCTCACAGCGACGCAACGCGCAGCATGCATTCAGCTCCCGCGGGAGCTAAACACGCTCCGCCCAACCACTAGATTACCTCGGAAATCAAGCGTGAACGAAAACTGCTGCCACGAATGCATCGCTATTCCCGCACTTGTGCAAACGCTATCTACAAACTCGGGTAAATGGTGAAATACTCACATCCCCTTCAGTAGTCCCGCGAATGCATCACAATGAGCACAGGCCATCTCCTCGTGAGACGAGCACGTTCAATTCATGCTTATCCCTCACAAGAAATAAGCAATGAATGCAGAGCGCATCCAACTCCCGGACCTGATGCTGGGAGACTTCCTCAGAAGCCCAGGCTGCGTGTCCAAGCCGAAGATGAGGGCTATCACCAGCCTGGAACCAGAACCGATGAGTGAAACCATCACTGTAATCGGTCAACAGCAGGAGGTCCTGACTTAGCAGGTGGGTCAAACCTAAAGTCAGAAAAACAGAACAGGTCCGAGTAGCGCTGCAGAGAAAGGCTAGCATCAAATGCACAAGAACTAGCAGTAGAGTAGATAAAAATGGACCGTACTCACCAACCATGGCTCCCGCGCATGACTCAGGCTCATGATATAGGCTGGAGGCGAAGTCCAAAGCCTGGACCCTCGTGGAATGAAGGATATAAAGGCAGCCGAGCACGTCTTGGCCTCCTTAAACCTCTGAGCACAGGCCATCTCCTCGTGAGACGAGCACGTTCAATTCATGCTTATCCCTCACAAGAAATAAGCAATGAATGCAGAGCGCATCCAACTCCCTCGAGAGCTGAACGCGCTGGCTCTTCACCACACACACACACACAGCACGCGAGCCATGTGAAACCCCCCCCCTGTATTTTATTGTTCTTAAGAAGATGTTACACATAGTTTTGTGACATAAATGATCTAAATCAGCAGAATTTTCTGGAAAACGTTAACAGGATGTTTACAAATTAAACTGTACAGTCGACTTTCAGAATTACAGCTTGAAATTACCCATTAATTAGCATAATATATAGCCGATAAAACTAAGCTGTATGTCATCTTTGAACATTATGTGGTTTCTTACTGTTTGCTTTAAGTCCCTTGTTGAGGAAAAACACAAAGGTTTGCAAAAGTGACGCTTTGACCAAAAGTTGAGAGAATTTTCCATTGACAATTGAGAATTTCAGAGAATTTTTGGAAACTCAATTCACTGTATTCCCAATTGATATCAAACTGACTCGACACTGTTCACACCATAAGAACATATTTTAGACATTTATTTTTCTTGAGCTTTTTTCTAGTGTATCGATTAAGCACTATAAGGTTTGAAACAGTCAGTATACAATCTATTTTGAGCTTTAATAATGATGCTCGACTCTGCAAGTGCAAGAAATAATGCATGTATACTTTAAATTTTGCATGCAGTAGTTATTATAATAATCTGAATATGATAGATTTATATAATCTTGTGTTGTTGCAGGGTCTCATTAGTTCAGATGTCCATTTGCAGAGCATGTAGGCATGTAAATACCAGATGAGAAGGGAGGATGTGTTCTTTGATTGATGGTTTGAAGCACAGCCATCAATGTTTTCATTTTTTTTTAAGTGTAGGCTACTTCTTTCCAAAACAGCATAATTGTTAGCTTCATATCATCTGCTGTGTGTTTGCATAAAGTGAATCTCATGAAACTTGTTAAATGTGTTCAGCTCATATTTCACCTCAAAACCTTTTGTAGTATTTGTTGTACTGGTTTAAATAAAAAATAAAAAAACTGTAATGCAATGTCTTTTTCTGTATTGCAGAACAAACAATCACCACTAAGAATGAGAAATGCAAGCTGTCCGGTTGTATCTATGAATGCAAAACAATTTTTCCCATTATTTTGAGTTGAAATATGACCGTATGTGTTTCCATAAGAGTCACTCATCTGTGTGTGAGGTCAAAACAGAGGTGAAAACATCTGATGGTACAATCTGTGTTTTTTTAAAGCCGAACCCTCAGCAAATCTAGAGGCCAATGATGGGGGCATCCTGGAGAACGACCGTTTTTCAGTGGGGAGGTTTATCAAAAAGACATGTCTCGTGAGTGTGCGTTTGCGTGTGTGGTTCGCAGTAAATCAGGGGCATGTACTGTGGCTACCCTGCATGACCCATAACACCCTGGCCCCCCTCCAGAGCACAGACAGTGTCATGACAGGACGCGAGAGAGGAAAGCAGTGTGTGTCTGCTATGAATTAACCAGTCTAAATGTAAGACTCCCTCTGAGACTCCCTCCGCTGCTCCGCCGCGCATGTGGGCCGCAAAGCAGCTTTGCACATTTTTATGTGTGCGTGAAAAGATGCTATTTGGACACCACCACCTCTGCTACGGAAAAGTAAATTAGTAAATACATTTAGACCTGTAATTTACATGACCGACAAGCAGTGTTTTATTAATAATTATGTGTGTTTGTACAGCAAACCAGCAGATGTGGCAAGCAAAGCGTGGCTGTTTTGGAGCAACTTAGTGAGCATGAATATAAATATTTAATTTAATGAAATACATTAAAGTCAACAATGCATTTTATTTACATCTATAAAAACTGTTTTAAGTCACATTTATGAATACTTTTTTAACATCTTTTTAAAAATTTAAAATTTCTGGCATTGAATCAATATTAAACTTAACATTTCTTTTGTTTTTCTTTTGTATATTTATTAAAAGCAATATATTTTAAATTGCTCTTTTAATGACCAGAAGTTTATTTATATATATGGGGATTTTTTTCCAGCTAGAAAAATACTTCAATATATTTTAGAAACTGTGTTTTTAAAAGTAGCACACAGTAAAATAAATTTAAGCACATATCTCATTAATAACATTGTTTTAAAGTACTATAAATCCCTGCTGACAGCATTTCTTTCCCTTTTGGCTCTTTTCCTTTGGTTACTTTTGCTTTTAAAATTTTTTGATTTAGTCGTACATTAATACTTCTATATAGTGAACTATATTTATAATCTGAAGTCCAGTATTGCTAAATATGAAGTACATACCTGGTTTTGCATAGTGTAATTTATCAGAGACAGTGGGTTTGAAAGCACACACTAATTTATGCTTCATTAAATACACTTCCTCTGCGTTTGGCAGAGATTTTATAATCAAATGGCTTCAGTGTTAACCCATAATAGCAGTTTAAACTCAAGTTCTGTGATGGGTCGTTCTCGAAAGTTGGTGGATCAATCAAAATGGCAGTGATCTACTATATCTGAAGTTCAGTGTTGCTAAATATGAAGTACATACCTTATTCTGCATAGTGTAATATATCAGAGACAGTGGGTTTGAAAGCACACACACTAATTTATTCTTCATTAAATACGCTTCCTCTGGGTTTGGCAGAGATTTTATAATCAAATGGCTTCAGTGTTAACCCATAATAGCAGTTTAAACTCAAGTTCTGTGATGGGTCGTTCTCGAAAGTTAGTTGGTGGATCAAAATGGCAGTGATCAGGAAAACTTCCACTTTGGCAATCTGATCGCCAATGCATCGTCTCTTCCCGATAGAGAAGATCATCACGCTGTTGGTCAGGTTTTTTCCCAGAGCTCCGTTCTCGTCCAGGAATCTCGACGGGTTGAAGATGTGAGGATCCTGCCACTTTTGAGGGTCGTGGTTGACGGACCATTGGTTGATGAACACCACGGTGTCTTTGGGGATGTGGAGACCTTCGATGGTGACGTCTGAGGTGGTGGAGTGCGGTATGGTGACGGGGACGAAGCTGGTGTAGCGCATGGTTTCGTAGATGAAGGCATCCAGGTAGGCCAGGTTGCTCTTGTCTTCTATTGATGGGAGTCTGTCACGACCTACTACTTTATCAATCTGCTCTTGGAGTTTGGTTTGGATTGATGGGTATTTGACCAGTAGAAGAAGCATCCAGTGCAAGGCAGTGGAGACGGTATCCAGACCTGCTCCAATGAGATCAGAAACCGTACCTTCAGTATGAGCCTCAGTTAAGCCCGTCTCCGTGTCTGCATGATCTATCACACCAATAAAGGCATCACTCATGTCTCTTGTGACCTCAGGGTCTAGCTTTGCCTGTGCTCCACCACTTAACCTTTGACAAACGTGAAGAAGTCCTTGTTAAAGTCTTTGAAGTTCTGAAAAATGCTCCTCACAGGATTAGGAAAAGATTGCCAAGAAAACCAAGGCTGTCTTCTATTGATGGGAGTCTGTCACGACCTACTACTTTATCAATCTGCTCTTGGAGTTTGGTTTGGATTGATGGGTACTTGACCAGTAGAAGAAGCATCCAGTGCAAGGCAGTGGAGACGGTATCCAGACCTGCTCCAATGAGATCAGAAACCGTACCTTCAGTATGAGCCTCAGTTAAGCCCGTCTCCGTGTCTGCATGATCTATCACACCAATAAAGGCATCACTCATGTCTCTTGTGACCTCAGGGTGGGTCAGGGTTTGCGGAGCTGCAGTGTCTGTCCAGAGATGACCAAATTAGAAGAATGCAGATTTCAACCTTGACACGGTGTTATATATCTCTAGAGTAGGAGGAGATATATTTTAAAGAATTTTAAAGAATTTAGAACATTTTTGCAGTACATTAAAAATGTAAATGTGAAATTTGAACTGATAATAGATGCAGTTGTTGGACTTGAAGACAGTCAGCATTGTGTTTGTATGTTGTTAGTGGATCTTAGTTGTTTCTCTGCACCTGTGGTTCCAGGACACCTGTGTGAACTTGAGGAGAACTGACTTCATACATCCACTAAAAATGACCAAAATACCAGCTTATTCAAACACACTGAGACTTCAAACGTGATGAAGAAAAGTGAGTATTAGTGAGAAGATCCTGCAGCATTTGAGACATGCATAGATGCTTGCTTTGATACGTTATCTAATATGTTCACATACTGTTTTATTGACTTTTTGGAGGTACTCTATTTGTGTGTATATACATGACAGTAAGAAAATAACAGTGATTAGGCTAAATGGATGTGCGCCTTCGTTTAATGATGGCTTTCGTTTTCTATATATATTTTTAAGAGATCATTTGTTTTATTTGTCTTGCTGTAAAGTGCTGAAATGTCTGATTAAGTTGAATAAAACCATAAAACTTGAAATGCTGTTATTTTATTTTTTACAGAATACATTGCCTAACATATATGAGCTCTGTAGGTCTGCTCTAATTGGTGGGATTTCATTTTGTTTGGAATCCACAATGTGGTGCCAACTGAATGCTAGTGAAATCAAGTCACTTGAGGAATTCAGTCTGTAAACTCGTGAAAGTTTTGAATGTGTTTTAATGCTTCAGACAAAGAACAGATACAAACAATGGAGTTAAATATGTACCATGACTGTGTATTTATCATGAGCTGTAGTTAGAATAATGACTGTTATATAAATTTAATAAGATAATTTGACTTTAAAGATGTGGCTTTACAGAAAAACCTCAGAAACT